>NC_057812.1:82671937-82971937 GCF_018294505.1 Triticum aestivum
TGATACATCGAGCGCTCTAGTCATGTCTCCCTGCCACACACAAACTTGACGTGTGTCCTATAACATTCCGGTAGGCTAGTCGCCCTATATCTTTGACTTGTACACACAAACAATTTCGATGGCTCTCTTCATCAATCTCGCGCCCACCCACTTGATCCTCTCTTTGACTCTATCGATAGCTATGACCCCTCCCTCTCTTCTCGTGGATTGCCCGACCCTCTATGTATGATATGGATAGGCCTCCATTTCACACACATTGCATGAAAAAATGTGTTTGAGATGTCATCGACACATATTCCCACAAATAATTCACGAAATCAACCCCCCACCCCACCCCCACCCCAAAACAAAAAACACTCATGAACGCGGTTTGTATCTCTCTCACACACACCCACATAGGTGGGGGACGTGCATGAAGAGAAGAGGTGCATGCACGGCGCACGTACTCCCGTCTCTTTCCCAACCACACCCGCGCGGGTACACGGTGGAGCTCATTTCTGTATGAAAGAGGCAGCCCACGTGGTAATTTGGCACGTGTACTGGTTGTCCACTTGGTGGGGGGAGGACCGTCTACCACGGGTGAACAAACAAATTGTGACTTGACGTGTTATGTTAAAAAAAGAGGCAAACCATGTGGGGCCTACCTTAGAGGTAAGGCTCTATACACTGGAGCACTTTTGATGCGTCCCGTCAACTCGCAGAACGAGGAGAAGCTTGCTTAGTACGCCGTCTCCCCCGCCCATGGGCGCGGTGGCTCGCAGGATGAGGTGAAGCTTGCTTACTACGCCTTACGCCCGCTCCCTCGCCCATGCGCGCGGTGGCTCGCAGGACGAGGAGAAAAATTTACTACTCCCTCCGTTTACTCCTCGTCCCTACTACCTTGGTTATAGAGATTATACTATCATATTGTTTGGAATATATATGTCCTTTAGTAGAGTTCAATATGAACTACTAGTACATACTCCAAACACTGATGTATATAGATGTATTTTAGAGTGTAGATTCACTCATTTTGCTCCGTATGTAGCACTCTCCCTCGCCCCTCGACCCTCGCCCACGTGGTGGACGTGCAGCAATTCATTCGGTCTCATATAGCCAGAACGATATATACTGCACTACCATTATTGCTCGACTTCCCGAAGAGGCGAAGAGCCAATCGCAAGGTTAATATCTTGGAGATGCCAAGCGCAAGGTTATAGGAGAACGAGTAGTAGGTGCTGCGTCATTTACAAATAAAGTTTGTTTTTCTTTAGTGGCACGTACGCAATATGATAGGTTCATATGGAGAGAAAAGGAAACCGCTCCACTATATACATAGTCAGGACGGGCCAGCCTACACAATTGCTTGTTGGGGTTGCTCTCTTCACACTCTTTCGCACAAAACGACTGTGGACACATCTCTAACATCCCGGCAGATCACGTCCGCTTGGGGAAGGGGTGGATGCTTACTGTAGATGTAGTGGCCGTCGCCGACGGCGAAAAACCACTGTCGGCACGTCCTGATCAGGGGTCCCCACCGTTCTCTCTCACAAAGCCGGTAAGGTTGCCTTCGGCCCTTTCTCACTGCCGTGACGTTGGCAGTTCCCGCCTCCCGCCGCCCTCCTCAAGGTTGAGCTACATCCCTCGGGTACAACTCCCTTTACAGCCGGCTTGCACCACTGCTCCAGCTGCCCACATCACTCCCTGTGGATATTTCTCTACTTCTTTGCCCCGCGCATACCTCTACTGGCTTCTACGTACTGTATTTGAGATGAGTTTATGTCTCATCAACTAGTCCCAGTAATCTTATTCTAATCATGATTGTTCAATTTCTTTGCCACAGGGATGCTCATCTCGATTTTGGTGAAACTGCACAAAATGATCTGATGGTCAAAAGGTTGCAAACTTCATTTATTAGGAAGCTCGAACGTTGCCAGCAAATTGAAGCCTGGTCAGGGTTCACGGTTCAAGGGCTAGGGACTGCATGGATCGTTTTCTTCTTTAGCTGCTTCTGTTCCAAAATAAGTGTCAAGTTTAGTAGTAGTACAACTTTGTACCAAAGTTTGCACAAAGTTGAGAAACTTATTTTGGAACGGAGGGAGTACATATTTGCTATAATCTGTCAATCATTGAGATGCAATAGCATGCATGTTAGTCTCCTTTGTATTTGATGAAATGTTGCAACGGGCAACCTTGGACGCACGATACATGTAACAGAAGCTGGAAGCTTCATAGCATTGTACAAATTTATCTCGCTGATAAATTACAGTACGTAATATACTAGTACTTCCTTCGTTCCTAAATATAAGTCTTTGTAGAGATTTCACCATGAACCACATGCGGATCACTGAGCCTGCGTGTTTTCACTGCTCTTGCACGCCTCCGCTGTAAGAATGGAGAAAATTGTAATCTAGTAGGTATACCTCCTTTCGCCGAAAGCGTGGGACATCCAGCAGTCCTACGACCTCAGTAATAAAGACCAATGAGCCGTCAAATCACATAGACCCAGCAGTAAGTTGGACGGATGAAGCAACCATCACTCTTGCTCCAGTGAGAGGTCGCGTCCGCTCTGCCCAGGCATGAATGCGGCACCGATTCTTCGGAGCGGCGCTGACCGTTTCGGGCGGGAAGCGCGCGCGGGCGATGGAGGGGCTTTGGGTGGGCCAGGCTGGTGAGGAGCGGTCGTGGCAGCTGTCCGCATGTCCCTACCGGACACGCCCGAAAACGAGAGGATGCACCGACTCTCGCGGCTAAAATCGTACACTACAGAACATCTCTTTGTAGGAGAAGGTCCATCTGTCGCTCTCTCTAACACACACATGGTGTTAAACACACACGCACACACACACGCGCGCACACGCACGCACCTTGGTCCCGTTGCACCTTCTAACGTGACTTATTACACCTAGACGGAGGGAGTAGTAAGTATACGAGATACGGTGGCACACTGACTTAAGTCGAATACAAGTGCCCAAAATTTGTGTGCATGTTATAATAAGGATTCAGGAATGTATAAAAGGTTATTTCCCTCTCATTGAACATAACAGGAGGGTTGTGTAGCTGGTTAGCCTGTTCGCTCATCAAACTTGAGTTCTCGGGTTCGATAACTACACTTGAGCATAATTTGTGCTAGGAGGATTCTTTGACTGGTCAAAATGTTTTCTAGGGTTTGCACTCTTCACACTCTCTCTCCAGTATATATATACACGCTGGATCCTCAGCGCTTGTAGTTGCTCTCTTCATACTCTCTCGCCCTCTCCCGCTGGAGCCTCAGCGCTTGTAGTTGCTCTCTTCACACTCTCTCGCCCTCTCCATATCTAAACAAGACTTCGTTGGCCTCTCTCTCCCCTCACCGCTGCTCAAAGAGCCGACAGGATCTGTCCGCCGGGAAGGGAAGGAGGCTTAACGCTGTCGCCGTTGGCGAGGGACTACCGGCGCTGCTATTCATTCCACCCAGCGGTGGCGCGGGAGGGCCTCCGACCCCTTCTTTTTCGACGCTGTCCCGTCACCCGCCGAACCACGCCCCAAGAACCTTAAGGTATAATTTACTTACTCCACATGCATTGCTCTAGTTGCATGTATACCATGAATCTAGGACGTGGTTCAAAGAGGAAAGGAGTGGGAGAAGTTGTATATAGCATGAATCTCGGACGTGGTTCAAAGAGGAAATGAAGGGGGAAAGTTGTATAGCATTAATCTAGGACGTGGTTCAAAGAGGAAAGGAATGGGGGAAAGTAGTGGGCAAAGTTGTATCGCATAAATCTAGGATGTGGTTCAAAAAGGAAAGGAAGGGGCGAAAGTACTAGTTCAAAAAGGAAAGGAAGGGACAAGGCTGTAGAGTTTGAGTAGGACTAGATTTGCTGCGCTCACATAGGGAAAGGTGTCTGATAACAAAACTGGGACCAACACGGACTGACACGGAGTTTTTTTAGTCCCTACACCAAAATGTCCCTATAACAAACACCCTCTAATAATGTCGCTGCAAAATTGATGCAATGCCACAGTTAAAAGAAAATTACATGTTTAACGAATTTTATTGTTAATATAATCTCTATGTTAATATTAATCAATGCCACCATTCGAGAAATGCTACTATCCTGCTTTCTTTCCCATTTAGATAAGGTAGATGCTTCTTTTTGTTGGCTTCTGTGTCATCCACCGTTATTGACCACTAATTGTTTCCTTTGCACCTCTGTGTAAACAGGGTTATCTGCTTCACCTTGTTGCCATTGTGACCTTTTGTTGCACTGCACAAAACACTTTTGTTTTAAGAGTGTTTTGTGCAGTTCAACCAAAATGTCACACCGACAACGTTGCTTGATTGCTTGATCTTAGTGGAACTGCACAAGAGGAGATCTTACTTCCTATCCGTTAAGGCAAATTTGGTTCAGATCTTCTTCTTGTGAGTTGTTTGAATTCCGCATCATGAGAGGTCAGTACTAGCCTTCTTTCACATGATTCTGCAATGTGCATTCATATGTTGTGCTACTTGTACGATAATGCTGCTTGATTTTAGTGAACTGCACAAATGGAGACAAGACTTCCAATTTGTATGTGCACTGTAATATCCCATTGAGGTAAGATAAGGATATTTCACAACTGCTGGCCTGTATTTTGCCACTTTCATCAAAAAATTAAGTTTAGTACTATACTTGTGCTCCCTAATTGACATGCCAAATCTTACATTGAAGGCAAAGCTTGTTTGTTATTGAACCAAGTGATGAAGGGGAAGAACAAGGGGAAGAAAAACAAAAATCAACTCCCGGTGCTGTAATGAAGCACTGGAACTGTGATGGCACAAGTAATGATATAGTTTTGCATCTTAATTTATTGCTATGGCTGGAACGAGCAATTGGTTTGCCACTGATTTGATGCCACTCTTAATGTAATATGTAATTATCTCTACTTGTGCAAACAGGGATCTTCTTTGAAGATACCATATATTTTATTGGAACTACACAAGAAGATGTTGGGAACATTAAACTAATCGAGGAGTATATAGTAAGCTTGGCCACCACCATAGATAGCAACAGATGGTTCTGGAGAAATGCTTCATCTGTATGCTCTACACAATAAGCCTCCTGACAAAGGTTAGTACTCGCCCACTGATTTCATCCATATGATTGAGCTTTGTCATCTCTATTGGTGTTGTGCTACTGTTTAGATACTGTCATGAAAAAGTGGTATTGTCCTTCAGAAGTGCTTCATCTGTGTTGTTTTAAATATTTCCTTTCCTTTTTTTGAGCAAATAGTGATGCTAGCATTTAGTAGTCCTCTTGTCGTTGCACAACAGGATCATCTTCCTCTGAAGAAGAATATGGAGTACGTGAAGTGACTAGTTCCGATTATGCCAGGATGAAGAAGCCATGTCTATCTTATCATCAGAAGGAGAAGTTGAAGGATGGTTACATTACTCCCCACAAGACCAAACTAACTTCAGCTTAGAAGGACTGACAAAATCGCCCTTATATGGTTCCATTTTTCTAAAAGTGTGCTCTACATGGACCATGTATGTGCCTGTTGAAACTGTCAATTCATAGTATAGTTTGCTCTATACTAATCACTTTTTTGTATTTGTGCAAACAGGGGTGCTCAGCTTGATTTCAATGGGAACTGCACAAAATGTTCATGAATACATCGAATCATTCATTTCCACCACAAGAAAGGAGGTGCCGATAAGTTCAAGGCGTTGCAACATATAAGGGTGAAATCATACAAACTACGCGCGAATTTGGTTGATTTTGGTGGAACTGCACAAAAAGAATAGCTGGTTTATTTAGCACGAGGTGCCATGTCAATGTCCGAACTGATGGCAAACCCTGCCCATTCCACAATCGCAGGCATTTGATATTTTGGAATGGGACAACCTTGTCAAATTTTTCTCATTGATTTTAGCAAGACATGCGTTGATATTTTCAAACAGGACGCCCTTTGCTGTCAGCAGCGTCGATCAATTTTTTTCTTTATTCTTTAGTTGTGAAGTAAATATTGCCTCTGACATGTGAGTCACTGAGATGCATAATCATCGATTGTTTTGAATGTTTTCTATGGATTGCCAGGCCTGTGTGTTTGATTGCAATGTACAGAAACATTAAAAAGCTGCTCAAACTCTTTGTACTCCTTCTATTCCTTTTTACTTTGCACATTGTGTAAGTGCATACTTTTTTGTATAAGATTGGTCAAACTAGAGATACTTTGACTGTAGACAAAACTTGTATGCAGACTAGAAAGGACCGGAGGGAGTACATGTGAAACTGCTGCAAACGAGGTGATCACCCTGAGAATAATGCTAGTATGTATTGTTTTGCATGTTCATCCAATGCCAGTGATACAGGAATTTGAACTAATCGAAATAAATTCATTCATACATGGTCAGATATCAAATAAACATGCCGGATTTCATTACATTTCAACTAAAAAGGGGTGCGCTGGAGGTATAATTAATTAACCGACCTAGCTTGTCATAGCGATTAGGGAAACTAGGAGCCCAATGATCAGGATCACCACATGACAAACACCTTTCTTCTTGTCATTCTTCTTCTTGAAGTTCGTGTGTTGCATAGCCTTGATCTTCCCGTCAAACTTTGCTTTACCATCAAACTTGCCCTTGTTCTTGAACTTGTGGGGCTGGAAGTTCTTCTATACCATATTGGCACTAGATCCTCCCTCAATTCCTCAAGCATGTGTGTCCTTTGCTCTCGCCTTTCCTTCCACATCAAGAGTGCCAATGAGATCCATGAAGGAGGAAGCTTGGTGACGAAGGAGGTATAATTAATTAACCGAAGCTACCCACCTGTGTCCCGCTGAGCCGAACAAAAGCTTCAGTGACTAAACTGCAGGTGAAGTTGCGTAACTGACTTGTGGCATGTTGGGCCCACGTGTCAGTTAGCCAACTGCACCAGCAATTAAGTAGAAGCAGCGTCCTTCTCAAGCACAGCTCTCCGACTCCATGTCGCCGCCAAGAAGCTAACTGGCCGTCAATGGTTAACCCGCCTAGCTTGGCTTCAACCGGAGGGTAGCAGCGGTGGCCGTACTTGCACCCGAGCGGCGGCGACCTACCGTGTTCTACTCTTCCTCGTTTTCTGTGTGGCGCAGCCTCGTTGGCAGCGGGGCGGAGCCTAGGCGTAGCCGGCGATGTCCTCTATCTCGTTGCCGGCGGGCGGCGCCTCAGTGGAGAGGTGGAAATCCTCCCCATGTTGCCGGCAGGGTGGGGCCTCGACTGAGCCGGCGATGTCCTCTGCCTCATTGTTGGCGGGGCGGGGCCTCGGCGGAGCCGGCGGTGTCCTCTGCCTCGTTGTTGGTGCCGCGGGGCCTCAGCGGAGCAGGGCCTCATCGACGCCAGCGGAGCGGGGACTCGTCGGAGCCGGCATTGTCCTCTGCCTCGTCCTCGGTCTCGCCAAACAGCGCCTCGCCCGCTTCAACTCCCTCTTTGCTAGCCTCTTTGTAGGCGGCTGCAGCCTCCGCCACCTGCATGGGGTACCGCCAGTGCTCGAGGCGGCCCTTAAGGGCGGAGCGGTACGAGTCGAGCAGCGCCTCCTGCTCCGTCTGCTCCGCAGCGATCTGCTCCTCCGCTTGCAGGTGCTCCTGGAGGAGATGGTGGTTGTAGGCGGCGTCGGCCTGCGCTTCCCGGAACTGCTCCTGACGCATATGCCTCACATTGTCCATATATTGGGCACGGGCCTCGCCGATGGTCATGGTGCAATGCACCGGCGAGGATGGCGCGGAGGAGGGGGTTGGCGTCGGATCGTCGACTACCATGTTCTCCATTGGGACGTCGTCGTCCTCCGGCTGCCTGTCGGCCAGCCGGTCGGCAGCAATGGCTGCCATCTCCTTGTCGTTTGTCGTCCGCCCATCCCAAAGTGCGCTGGAGCGTGAGGAAGCCATGGTGGGCAGTAGTGGTGTGGACAGGAGAAAGCGAACGGATGCGGATGACTGCGGCTATGGCCGGCGCAGCAGTTTATATAGCAATGGTGGGCGGGCAGAGGGACAGACGTGTGGCGCCGGAGTAGCCGCCTCGGCAACCGCGTACCATTAATGTGGGCGGCAGATGGACGGACGGATGGCACTTGTGTCATTTGAAGGCGGAGCAATCGCCTGCACCGGGAAGCAGGGCGGGCGGCGCTGACTGTTTCGGGCGGAAAGCGCGCGCGGGCGAGGTGATCACTTTACTTGCAGAGGATGACAATGGGGACCCACCAGGTCTATAGCCTCACATACGCAAGTGCCTCCTTATTATATATATATATATATATATATATATATATGTATAAAACTATACTCCCTCCATCTAGGTGAATAAGTCGTATTAGAAGGTGCATCACGACCTAGGTGCAAGCAGATTGGTGGAAAAGAAGAATATTTCTCTCTTCTAAACACAACATTTAATCACAGCAGTTAAGAGGATGCCTTATTAGCTACCCATGCAGGCCATCGTAATTCATAGCATGCAAAGCGCTTTTATTTCTTGCCTAATAACCGCAATGACGTGATGCATGCATTGGTCCTTGCCCAAGCAAAAAAAGGGAGGAAAGGGGTTTCCACGGGAGACAACGAGGCAGAGGTGGAAGCGCTCGCTGGAGTAATTTATTTTGCTTCCCTCTGGTTTCCTGACATCACGGTCCCACACCATTGTCAACCTATGTAGTAGTCAATAAACGAGAGAATTGCACAAGAAGCAGCCGACAGCTGAGACCAAGCAGCTCGAGCAGTATTTGTGTTTTTTAGGTGTGAGCACTGCGGAGTTCTTCGATGTTTAGCCCAGATATTAATTTTTATCCTCTGAACAACAATGAAAACATCGCTGCAGGTATTAACTGGGCGGGCTGTGGCCCGTCTAGCCCAGGCCAGATATCCAGCCCAGATATTAATTCTTTTCAAGCTGAAAATGGCTAGCCCAGCTATACTTTTTTTAGGAATACCCAGGCAAGGTCAAGTTGTTATTCTCCGCCCCGCTGGGCTGCAAATCTTTCCTAGGAGGGATGCATTAGGCTTAACAAGAAAATGGGCTTTAAGAAATAATAAATGGGATGTAATTATAAAAACTGGACAGTAATTATAAAAAAAAGCACCAAACACGTGATTACTTTATAAAATATTATTTTTGGATATTGCAAATTTTAATTTCATTAATTTTTGCGAGCCCAATGTTTCGTTGGATTTTTACGTAATATAAATTTATTTAATCTGACTAGAAATTTCGGGATAAAAATATTTCGGATCCCATCAAAATGTGGGAATTTTTATTGAATTCTGTTTTGAACAGTTGGTTGAAATGGGTTGTACTTTTAACAAACTGTAAATGGGCTGTAGTAAATTCCATTAGAATTCAAAAATGGGCTACACATTCTTACAAATCTCAAATGGGCTATAAGTTCTCTGCCACACACTTCTAGCCTTACTAAGTTGACGCATCCCGTAAAAAACAGAGTTGACGCGTATGCAAGGCTTTGTCAACTTATAGTCAACACATGGTTCTAGCAGCAGTGGCCGTTGGATGTCCATCCAACGGATGTCGTGCTTCTTCTTCAATCTCGGATATTCTAGCTTCACCCGCCCAAAAAATGATTCCTCCCCCTGACATCTGGGGCGCACCGTTTCGGAAGCTGGCCTGTGGGCCTACTAAGTTGACTTACCAAGGGCTTTGTCAACTTAGTCAATATAAACGATTCTAGCTGCAATGACCGTACGATGTCCATCCAACGGCCATAGTGCTTCTTCAACCTCTGGTCTTCTTGCTCCACCCGCCCAAAGCAGCGCCGGTCGTGCTGCCTGCTCCTGCCTCCCGTGGCCGGCTGTGCTGCCGCAGAGGCCTCACCGTCTCCTACTATTCCCACTGCTGGCCAGGCCCTGCGGCGACGGCAGCCTCACACCGTAGCCGAACGAGTGAACCCTCATACTCCTCCCCGCGTGGGCATCCACTTCCGCGTCTTCACCGGCTTGGCGTCGTCCGTCCATCGCCCCGGTGCTCTCGAGGCGGCATGGTCAACGTGGTCAAGGAACGACTTCCATCGGACGTGGACTGTAGGTGGAGAGGCTGACAGTTGGGTCCACGGCGGCAGCAAGGCACTACTAGGGAAAAGCCTAGCAGCAGCGAGGGTTTTGGGCCTCTCAGTAGCGTGGGCACCGGCGCTACTAATAAGGCGCTACAGCTAACGTATAGCAGTAGCGCCTGTTGTCCCACACTACTGCTATACATGAATAGCTATAGCGCTCTTTGGGAAAGGGCGCTGCTGATATTATCTGCAGCGATGTTTGCTGGGAAGCGCTACTAATAATGCGGCGCTACTGCTAAATTTCCCCCCTCGCTACTACTAGTTTATTTATTAGTTTTTTTCCTGCATATTTGTTTTGTATTTGAATAGGCTTTATACAATAATCTTTAGCATATCATACACATACAAATGTAATCATAGCATATACATACAATTAGTCTCATCAAATCATGTCATCATCATAATCATCATCCAACACAAAGTGGTCTCTCGTCATCATCTCGAAATAGCGATACAAGTCTCGAATGATATGCAAATACATCGTCATCCATCTAAACAATGATATACGCGAGAAGAGCTATCACTTTGAGAACATGAGTTCGTATCCCTCTCTCGCATTAGTGTGAACCTCTAAACTAACTACTGCTTGTCGCTCGGAAACCGGAAACCGGTACACCTGGGCCTGAAACTCCGGGCACTTGTCGTATATATACTCTTGGCGTAGCACTTCTCCGCCATCTATGATCTATGCACCTGCATCACCACATGAGTCGATGATATGCAACATATATAGTTGAGCAACAGAAAGAGACAGACTTGGCAAAAATAGAAACAACATATCATAAGCATAAATAACAAAGTTCATCGTACCCCAAAATGCCCTAACTAGAGTGATTTGCTAAAAAGTGGACAAATCAAGAACCTAAAATTTGCCGGAAAAGAAATGAATCAACATTCTGGCAAAACATAGGCCACTAAGCATCATTCCCTGGAAACAGTGTCCAAATATACACGAGCAACCACATGTTCAAATTTCGCAAGCTAATTCAAAAACAAAGTGTAGAAGAAAATTCATTTAACTACTAATAGAACAAAATTCAGTTAACTTTAGTGCTCTATAATGATGAAAGGAAAAAAAATTCAGTTAACTACTAATTTCATTCATTTAGGTTATTCATTTAACATCACCTAATTAACCTACTGTACCACTACTACTAGCAGCACTGCTAACCTAATTAACCTAGCAAAACTCTAGTGCCCTAACTGGAAAACATCTAATTAACATCTAATTTTTTCTCTAAAATACAGAGAGAGATGAGTGGGGGGAGGGGTGGGGGACTTACAGAGAGGGGAGAGACGGTGGCGGGGAGGTGCTCGGTGACGGAGGCAGGGGTGGAGAGGGCGGGCTCGGGCACGGGCAACGGCGGTCCTGGGCGGGCTCGGGCGGCGGTGAGGTGGAGGGCGCCGACGGTCACGTGGAGGGTGGCCTCGGGCGTCGGCGAGGGCGAGGGATTTGGGGAAGAATTGGTGGCCGGGGGACGGGGTGGGGGGAAACCGCTGTTTAAGTGAAACGTAACGGTAGCGCGTTTCCGGAAATGCGTTATAGCTAAGTTAGCTATAGCGCGTTTCCTGAAACCCTCTACTGCTATTCCTTTCTCCTTTTTTCCCTTTTTTCTTTTATTTTTCTTTACATTTTATTTTTTCCCTTTCTCCTTTTTCTATTTCTTTCATTTTCATTTACTTTTCTCCTTGTTTTTCACTTTATTTTATTTCCGTTAGCAGCAGCGCCTTACACGTAAGCGCGCTACAGCTAAGGAGATTAGCAGTAGCGCTGGGCCAGTATACGCGCTACTACTAGGTTGGGCTAGCCATGTGCACCCAGTTCAAACATAGCAGCAGCGCTTTTCGCTAGTACGCGCTACTGCTAAAGTCATAGCAGTAGCGCAGTTTATTTACGCGCGCTGCTACTAAGTAGCAGTAGCGCTTGATTTTGTACAGCGCTACTGGTAAGATTCTATGTATAGGCTTTTCCCTAGTAGTGAGGAAGTGCCTCCTTATTACGCACAAAATAATGATTCCTACACCTGACAGGAGGGACCCACCGGACGGGCCACCGTATTTCGCAAAAAAAAACGTTTCCCCCCTGACTGCTGGGACCCACCAGCTACACCTTCGCACGCAAGGAAGTGCGTCCAGGCAAAAAAAACGATTCGCCCCCCTGACTGCTAGGACCAACCAGTTACATCTTCGCACGCAATGAAGTGCGTTCGGGCAAAAAAAAACCAAAACGATTCGCCCCCCTGATGAAGGAAATATGCCCTAGAGGCAATAATAAAGTTATTATTTATTTCCTTATTTCATGATAAATGTTTATTATTCATGCTAGAATTGTATTAACCGGAAACATAATACATGTGTGAATACATAGACAAACAAAGTGTCACTAGTATGCCTCTACTTGACTAGCTCGTTAATCAAAGATGGTTATGTTTCCTAACCATAGACAAAGAGTTGTTATTTGATTAATGAGGTCACATCATTAGTTGAATGATCTGATTGACATGACCCATTCCATTAGCTTAGCACCCGATCGTTTAGTATGTTGCTATTGTTTTCTTCATGACTTATATATGTTCCTATGACTATGAGATTATGCAACTCCCATTTGCCGGAGGAACACTTTGGGTGCTACCAAACGTCACAACGTAACTGGGTGATTATAAAGGAGCATTACAGGTGTCTCCAAAGGTAGATGTTGGGTTGGCGTATTTCGAGATTAGGATTTGTCACTCTGATTGTCGGAGGGGTATCTCTGGGCCCTCTCGGTAATGCACATCACATAAGCCTTGCAAGCATTGCAACTAATGAGTTAGTTGCGAGATGATGTATTACGGAACGAGTAAAGAGACTTGCCGGTAATGAGATTGAACTAGGTATTGGATACCGATGATCAAATCTCGGGCAAGTAACATACCGATGACAAACAGAACAACCTATGTTGTTATGCGGTCTGACCGAAAAGATCTTCGTAGAATATGTAGGAGCCAATATGGGCATCCAGGTCCCGCTATTGGTTATTGACCGGAGACGTGTCTCGGTCATGTCAACATTGTTCTCGAACCCGTAGGGTCCGCACGCTTAAGGTTACGATGATAGTTATATTATGAGTTTATGCATTTTGATGTACCGAAGGTTGTTCGGAGTCCCGGATCTGATCACGAACATGACGAGGAGTCTCGAAATGGTCGAGACATAAATATTGATATATTGGAAGCCTATGTTTGGATATCGGAAGTGTTCCGGGTGAAATCGGGATTTTTTCAGAGTACCGGGAAGGTTACCGGAACCCCCCGGGAGCTAAATGGGCCATGATGGGCCTTAGTGGAAAAGAGAAGAGGCAGCCCTACATGGGCTGCGCGCCTCCCCCTTCCCCTAGTCCTATTAGGACTAGGAGAGGTGGCCGGCCCCCTCCCTGTCTTTTCCCCCTCCGTGAAATCTATTCCAACTAGGATTGGTAGGGAATCCTACTCCCAGAGGGAGTAGGACTCTCCTGGCACGCCTCCTATGGCCGGCCAGCCTCCCCCCTTTGGTCCTTTATATACTGAGGTAGAGGCACCCTATAACACACAAGTTGATCCACGTGATCTATTCCTTAGCCGTGTGCGGTGCCCCCAGCCACCATATTCCTCGATAATACTGTAGCGGACTTTAGGCGAAGCCCTGCTGCTGTAGTACATCAAGATCGTCACCACGCCGTCGTGCTGACAGAACTCTTCCCCGACACTTTGCTGGATCGGAGTCCGGGGATCGTCATCGAGCTGAACGTGTGCTCGAACTCGGAGGTGCCGTAGTTTCGGTACTTGATCGGTTGAATCGTGAAGATGTACGACTACTTCCTCTATGTTGTGTCAACGCTTCCGTAGTCGGTCTGCGTGGGTACGTAGACAACACTCTCCCCTCTTGTTGCTATGCATCACATGATCTTGCGTGTGCGTACGAATTTTTTTGAAATTACTACGAAACCCAACAGTGGCATCCGAGCCTAGGTTTTATGTGTTGATGTCATATGCACGAGTAGAACACAAGTGAGTTGTGGGCGATATAAGTCATACTGCCTACCAGCATGTCATACTTTGGTTCGGCGGTATTGTTGGATGAAGCGGCCCAGACCGACATTGCGTGTACGCTTACGCAAGACCGGTTCTCCCGACGTGCTTTGCATAGAGGTGGCTTGTGGGTGACAGTTTCTCCAACTTTAGTTGAACCAAGTGTGGCTACGCCCGGTCCTTGCGAAGGTTAAAATGGAGTCTATTTGACAAACTATCGTTGTGGTTTTGATGCATAGGTGAGATTGGTTCTTGCTTAAGCCCGTAGCAGCCACGTAAAACTTGCAACAACAAAGTAGAAGACGTCTAACTTGTTTTTATAGGGCATGTTGTGATGTGATATGGTCAAGGCATGATGCTAAATTTTATTGTATGAGATGATCATGTTTTGTAACCAAGTTATCGGCAACTGGCAGGAGCCATATGGTTGCCGCTTTATTGTATGCAATGCAATCGCGATGTAATGCTTTACTTTATTACTAAGCGGTAGTGATAGTCGTGGAAGCATAAGATTCGTGAGACGACAACGATGTCACGATGAAGATCAAGGTGTCACGCCGGTGACGATGGTGATCACGACGGTGCTTCGGAGATGGAGATCACAAGCACAAGATGATGATGGCCATATCATATCACTTATATTGATTGCATGTGATGTTTATCCTTTTATGCATCTTATCTTGCTTTGATTGATGGTAGCATTATAAGATGATCTCTCACTAAATTATCAAGAAGTGTTCTCCCTGAGTATGCACCGTTGCGAAAGTTCTTCGTGCTGAGACACCACGTGATGATCGGGTGTGATAGGTTCTACTTTCAAATACAACGGGTGCAAAACAGTTGCACACGCGGAATACTCAGGTTATACTTGACGAGCCAAGCATATACAGATATGGCCTCGGAACACGGAGACCGAAAGGTCGAGCATGAATCATATAGTAGATATGATCAACATAGTGATGTTCACCAATGAAACTGCTCCATCTCACGTGATGATCGGACATGGTTTAGTTGATTTGGATCACGTGATCACTTAGAGGGTTAGAGGGATGTCTATCTAAGTGGGAGTTCTTAAGTAATATGATTAATTGAACTTAAATTTATCATGAACTTAGTCCTGGTAATATTAGCATATCTATGTT
Source organism: Triticum aestivum (assembly GCF_018294505.1). Taxonomy (NCBI): domain Eukaryota; kingdom Viridiplantae; phylum Streptophyta; class Magnoliopsida; order Poales; family Poaceae; genus Triticum; species Triticum aestivum. Next base: position 82,687,157 of record NC_057812.1, read on the forward strand.
GTAAATCAATAGCTCGCGTTGTTGCTTCCCTATGTTTATTTTGATATGTTCCTAGAGAAAATTGTGTTGAAAGATGTTAGTAGCAATGATGCAGATTGGATCCGTGATCTGAGGTTTATCCTCATTGATGCACAGAAGAATTATGTCCTTGATACACCGCTAGGTGACGGACCTATTGCAGGAGCAGATGCAGACGTTATGAACGTTTGGCTAGCTCAATATGATGACTACTTGATAGTTTAGTGCACCATGCTTAATGGCTTAGAATCGGGACTTCAAAGATGTTTTGAACGTCATGGAGCATATGAGATGTTCCAGGAGTTGAAGTTAATATTTCAAGCAAATACCCGAGTTGAGAGATATGAAAGTCTCCAACAAGTTCTATAGCTAAAAGATGGAGGAGAATCGCTCAACTAGTGAGCATGTGCCCAGATTGTCTGAGTACTACAATCGCTTGAATCAAGTGGGAGTTAATCTCCCAGATAAGATAGTGATTGACAGAATTCTCTAGTCACCATCACCAAGTTAGTAGAAACTTCGTGATGAACTATGATATGCAAGGGATAACGGAAACGATTCCCAAGCTCTTCGTGATGCTGAAATCAACGAAGGTAGAAATCAAGAAAAACATCAAGTGTTGATGGTTGACAAGACTACTAGTTTCAAGAAAAAGGGCAAAGGGAAGAAGGGGAGCTTCAAGAAGAATGGCAAGCAAGTTGCTGCTCAAGTCAAGAAGCCCAAGTCTGATCCTAAGCCTGAAACTAAGTGCTTCTACTGCAAAGGGACTGGTCACTGGAAGCGGAACTACCCCAAGTGATTGGCGGATAAGAAGGATGGAAAAGTGAACATAAGTATATTTGATATACATGTCATTGATGTATACTTTACTAGTGTTTATAGCAACCCCTCAGTATCTGATGCTAGTTCAGTTGCTAAGTTTAGTAACTCGAAACGGGAGTTGCAGAATAAACAGAGACTAGTTAAGGGTAAAGTGACGATGTGTGTTGGAAGTGGTTCCAAGATTGCTATGATCATCATCGCACACTCCCTATACTTTCGGGATTAGTGTTGAACCTGAATAAGTGTTATTTGGTGTTTGCGTTAAGCATGGATATGATTTGATCATGTTTATTGTAATACGGTTATTCATTTAAGTAAGAGAATAAATTGTTGTTCTGTTTACATGAATAAAACCTTATATGGTTACACACCCAATGAAAATAGTTCGTTGGATCTCGATCGTAGTGATACACATGATCATAATATTGAAACCAAAAGATGCAAAGTTAATAATGATAGAGCAACTTTTTTGTGGCACTACCGTTTAGGTCATATTGGTGTAAAGTGCATGAAGGAACTCCATGCTGATGGACTTTTGGAATCACTTGATTATGAATCAGTTGATGCTTGCGAACCATGCCTCATAGGCAAGATGACTAAGACTCTGTTCTTCGGAACAATGGAGCGAGCAACAGATTTGTTGGAAATCATACATACTGATGTATGTGGTCCAATGAATATTGAGGCTCGCGATGGGTATCATTATTTTCTGATCTTCACAGATGATTTGAGCAGATATGAGTATATCTACTTGATGAAACAAAGGTCTGAAACATTTGAAAAGTTCAAAGAATTTCAGAGTGAAGTGGAGAATCATCGTAACAAAAATGAAAGTTTCTACGATATGATCGCTGAAGTAAAATATTTGAGTTACGAGTTTGGTCTTCAATTATAACAATGTGGAATAGTTTCACAAACTCATGCCACCTGGAACACCACAGCATAATGGTGTGTCCGAATGTCATAACTGTACTTTATTAGATATGGTGCGATCTATGATGTCTCTTAACGATCTACCACTATCGTTTTGGGGTTATGCATTAGAGACAGTTGCATTCACGTTAAATAGGTCACCATCTAAGTCCGTTGAGACGACACAATCTGAACTGTGGTTTGGCAAGAAACCAAAGTTGTCGTTTCTTAAAGTTTGAGGTTGTGATGCTTATATGAAAAGGTTTCATCCTAATAAGCTCAAACCCAAATCGGAGAAATATGTCTTCATAGGATACCCAAAGGAGACTGTTGGGTACACCTGCCATCACAAATCGGAAGGCAAGACTTTTGTTGCTAAATTCGGAGTTTTTCTAGAGAAGGAGTTTCTCTCGAAAGAAGTGAGTGGGAGGAAAGTAGAACTTGATGAGGTAACTGTACCTGCTCCCTTATTGGAAAGTAGTTCATCATAGAAATCTGTTCCTGTGACTCCTACACCAATTAGTGAGGAAGCTAATGATGATGATCATGTAACTTCAGATCAAGTTACTACCAAATCTTGTAGGTAAACCAGAGTGAGATCCGCACCAGAGTGGTACGGTAATCCTATTCTGGAAGTCATGTTACTAGACCATGACGAACTTGCGAACTATGAGGAAGCGATGATGAGCCCAGATTCCGCGAAATGGTTTGAGGCCATGAAATCTGAGATATGATCCATGTATGAGAACAAAGTATGGACTTTGATGGATTTGCCCGATGATCGGCAAGCCATAGAAAATAAATGGATCTTCAAGAGGAAGACGGACGCTGATAGTTGTATTACTATCTACAAAGCTAGAATTGTCGTAAAAGGTTTTCGACAAGTTCAAGGTGTTGACTACGATGAGATTTTCTCACTCGTATCTACGCTTAAGTCTGTCCGAATCATGTTAGCAATTGCCGCATTTTATGAAATCTGGCAAATGGATAAACAAAACTGCATTCCTTAATGGATTTACTAAAGAAGAGTTGTATACGATGCAACTAAAAGGTTTTGTCGATCCTAAAGGTGTTAACTAAATATGTAAGCTCCAGCGATCCATCTATGGACTGGTGCAAGAATCTCGGAGTTGGAATATACACTTTGATCAGTTGATCAAAGCATATAGTATTATACAGACTTGCGGTGAAGCCTGTATTTACAAGAAAGTGAGTGGGAGCACTACATCATTTCTGATAAGTATATGTGTATGACATATTGTTGATCGGAAATAATGTAGAATTATTCTGCAAAGCATAAAGGAGTGTTTGAAAGGAGTTTTTTAAAGAAAGACCTCGGTAAAGCTGCTTGCATATTGAGTATCAAGATCTATAGAGATAGATCAAGACGCTTGATAAATTTTTCAATGAGTACATACCTTGACAAGATTTTGAAGTAGTTCAAAATGGAACAGTCAAAGAAAAAGTTTCTTGCCTGTGTTACAAGGTGTGAAGTTGAGTAAAACTCAAAGCCCGACCACGGCAGAAGATAGAAAGAGAATGAAAGTCATTCCCTATGCCTCAGTCATAGGTTCTGTAAAGTATGCCTTGCTGTGTACCAGATCTATTGTATACCCTACACTGTGTTAAGCAAAGGAGTACAATAGTGATCTAAGAGTAGATCACTGGACAGCGGTCAAATTTATCCTTACTGGAATAAGGAATATTTCTCATTTATGGAGGTGAAAAAAAAGGTTCATCGTAAAAAGTTACGTCGATGCAAGTTTTGACACAGATCTAGATGACTCTAAGTTTCTTCGCAGGCAAGGAAGTGCCTGACAGTCGGGACCCACCTGGTCGAAGCGTACATAGCATTGTCATTCTGGTCGCGGACGTGTATGTACATACTGGTCTATGTAGAGGCGCGCACGTGTCGTAGTAGAGGTGCGCACGTGTTGTAGTAGAGGCACGCACGTAGCATGTACACGTACGTACGGCGGCCAAGGTGCAAGAAAGAAAATACGGCCATGTATGTGTACATACGAGCGGGGTCTCGAATGCCTACTCACGCATACGTACGGCGAGGCCTCGTATACATGGCTGGGTCGGAACGGAGAAACAGCGTCGTCGTCGTGTTCATGGGGAGGCAACGGAATTCGTCGTGTTCATGGGGAGGCAACGGAATGCGTCGTGTTCATCGGGAGGCAACACAGCTGGGTCGGAACTGAATGCGTGGTCGTGTTCATCGGGAGGGCTTGGACGGAACAGGCGATGGAAACGAGGCCTGGCGTACCGCAGAATGGAGGAAACGGCCTTGTGTTTGACTGGCCATGTTCGAAACAGGATCATGTTCATCGGGAGGGGTCTGGCGTACTGCAAAACGGAGGAAACGGACCTCCTACGGTCGAAACGGGGGTCCTCTTGATCAGGAGGGGTGTGGCGTACCGCAAAACGGAGGAAACGGACCTCCTACGGTCGAAACGGGGGTCCTGTTGATCGGGAGGGGTGTGGCGTACCGCAAAACGGAGGAAACGGACTTGTGTTGGAGCGCTACGGTCGAAACGGGGGTCCTGTTCATTGGGAGGGTGTGGCGTACCGCAAAACGGGACTCCGTGGGATACTGTTCATCTCCACCGTCGACCCCCTCCAGCCTCCACGAGCTACTGTTCATCCATCGTCGACCTCCTCCAGCCTCCACGGGCTCCTGTTCATCTAGCCTCCACCGCGCGCTACTCCACCGGCTACTGTTCAACCACCCCTCCACCGTCTACTGTTCATCCAGCCCTCCACACCACGGGGTCCTGTTCAACCACCCCTCCACGGGCACCCCTCCAGCGTCTACTGTTCATCCAGCCCTCCACACCATGGGTCATGTTCAACCACCCCTCCACGGGCACCCCTCCACCGTCTACTGTTCATCCTGCCCTCCACACCACGGGGTCCTGTTCATCCACCCCTCCACGGGCACCCCTCCACCATCTACTGTTCATCCTGCCCTCCACACCACGGGGTCCTGTTCATCCACCCCTCCAACGGCACCCCTCCACCGTGTACTGTTCATCCAGCCCTCCACCACACCACGGGGTCCTGTTCATCCAGAGGCAACGCCACCGCTCACTGTTCATCCAGAGACAGAATCGATCGGCTTCAGTTAGCAGCAGTAGCCAAGGAATCGCTCGATCGGGTTCAGTTAACAGCCATCGATTGATCGCTCGGGTTCAGTAATGCGTAGCCTACAGTGCAATCGCTCGGGTTCAGTTAGAGCCCAACGCCTCGCTCGGGTTCAGTTAGAGCCAACGCCTCGCACACACGCACGTACGTGTACGAGAGAAACGCGCATCACTCGGCCCCCGACCTCCCACCGTAATCGGGAACTCCCCGGAATTTTCCTCCCCCTCGCTTCTACCATGGTTTTTTCCGTCATGGACGGCCCAAAGAATGTCATGCAGCTGCGTCTCTGGCCCGCCCCAGACGAAAAGCCCATTTTCTGTCATGATTTTTTGTCATAGAAGTAGGAGCCCACATCATCTATGATGATACCGGGTTTTGTCACAATTATTGTCATAGAAGTGTCATATGTATGACAGAAAAAAATTTCGTTCGGCCCAAAATGTCACGGATGTGTCTTTTTTTGTAGTGTATATACAACATTCAAACACTGACTAGTGACTAGTACTGACATAAACAACAAGACATGATAGTTCATAAGAAGTCTTGCTACACCATCAAAACGCACCCATCTGCAGCGCTCAGACTCTCGTGATCCAGACGAGAATGACATTCTAAACAGAGCCAACAATTACATAGTAAGAGTGACATAGACGAGGATAACCAAATGACAAGGAATATGCATAACAAAAGAAAGAACTACCCATCCAGAACAAGCAGCAAAGGCAACAAAGTCATTCGAAGAGATGATACAACACCATCATAATTTGCAGCCCCACTTCAGAGACCAATGATCCGTAGACACCAGTACTCCACCCTTTTGACGCAATAGCCCAATTACCTATCAACCTAAAGGCTTGAACCACATCACTGCCTGTCGTAATTGAGACATCCAAGGATCAAAGTTGATCCGGATGCCTTTGTCATTCTCACCTTCTTTTGGCTGCAGGCTGTATTGTTGACAATCAGGGGAGTTTGCTCCTGAACTCCTATGGCTCGCCATGTAGACACAGTTTTCCATAGCAAACAGAGCCTCTCTGCCATCAAGGTCCATGCCAACGGTGATCTCCTGGTTAATCGGATAATTGAGTCCGAGAAACAGAGAATGTGAACCAAGGTTGTTTACCCGCCTCCAACTAAAAAATCCTGAAGGCCCCAACAAGCCGGTATCCTGCTCATAGACGTAACAACCACTGTCCGGATACTCACGTATTTCACGGTGCTTGTATACAGTGGGGTTTCTACAATATAACTTTTCTGGCTCATGTGTCCGAATGATCATCAGTCGTTTGCTATCGTCTGATCGAGCGAGGAACCAGTTGTGCTTCCCTATTTTTGGCAAAGGTGGTGTGATTACAAAGGGTAGTAGCTGTAGGGACACTGCATCATATCAAAAAGGCCAGGCATTGTTAATCTAAGATCAGCATTGTTCAGAGTATGAGTAGGATAATGCAAGAAACGACATTGATATGTCCCTATTGGAACTGGGAGGAAAATACAGGGAAATGTATACTGGGTTCGAAAATATAGAAGTGCCATGCGTGGTTATACTCATGTTATCTCGCAATCGATTCTTCACAGGAAAACTACCATGTCATGCATGTTATGGAATCATGTTCTATCCTCACAAACAAATTCTTCAAGGTAACTAACAGACCATGCATTGTTATATACTCGTGTTCTGTGGGCAAAATTTTTGTGAGGATATTATTCTAGCCATTGATTGCTAAAGGGCGAATATAGGTATGTACACATGGTAAGCATTATAGGATTTCACTACTTCCAAATATAGAGTTCTCCATATGCACATTTACTTCCCTAATGTATGGTTAGATGAAACCAACAGTGTGGTGCATGTTTCTACATCATGAAAATGAGGAAACTAACATGGCCATTGATACACACTCATATTTAGTAGTAGTATATAGATTACTGTAAAATAAGGAGAATATCCATATATTCTTAACCGTTTGATTATTCAGGGGTACAAATTGGCTGTAATGACATGATCACAATCGCATGAATTAACTCATTCCAAATATAGCTGATTTACGGCGTCTCTAATACATTGCCATAGTTCTACTCAAATTCTTCTCAAACAGGGATATGCCAATCATCACAAAAAGTTCAAATAGTGTCATGGCGTCATCATTAACATGAGACGGAAACAACTTACACGTGCCGTCCCAGCAATACGTGGTGCCATCTACTTTGTCGATCGCATAGATGATTCCATTGTGTTCAATAGCATCACAGAAGTGTGTATTAGCTTTGACGATGATCCACTGCGAGTTGAGTTGTATCCATCTAAAGAAGGCACCGGCGTAAAGATAGGCGATTCCCTTGTCGAACAAGGCGATTAGCTTGAATTCTGCGTAATCCGCATGTCGTGTGGGCACTTGGAAGATTACAATCTTCTGCAAAACAAGGCCCGTCCAACTGACGTGGTAATCTAGATGACTAGGACCGCGATGGTAATACTCTATATAATCCAACGGAGGAAGGATAATCTCATGGGAGGTCTGGAAGTTCACGAGCACCAACTTTTTACCGTCTTCTCTGACAGCAGCCATCCAGTGGGAGTTCATGCCGACCCAGTACATACCTGCCAAGAAGTTTCGGGCGATGGTGATCAGATCGAAGTCAAGGGAAATGATGTATGGCGACCCACTACATACCTGCAAAGAAGTTTCGGCTAATGGAGATCGGATTGAAGTCGAGGGGCATCATGTACGCCTCCGTATCATGGTGAGCCAATCTCGCAAGACCAGATAGCAGCAAGTAGGGTGTCTTGAAAAGCTTTGGCCTCGCTTCAACGATGGCCGTGTGCATGCCCCTCGAGCATGCAGCCAGCCACAGGGCGCTCAACATATCCATACACGAACAACAGAGGTCGAGGACGTCACTGGGGAGATAGCTCCAATCGCGGATCATATGGATCCTGCACGGTTCGCGTTTGGCCATGGTGGAGTTTGGAAGGTGGGGTTTTGGGGGCTTGATTTACGGGGGAGAAGGATGTCGGTGCTGGAGCGGCTAGCGAGGGAATAGTGGTACTGGGGGAGGCGAGCGAGGCGAGGGTATGCGGGGGCACAATGAGATAATGAAGAGTGACCTCAGGATCTCCGGCGAGACGGAGATGAAGATGGAGTGGTGCTAGGGGAGAGGGAGACGAGGCGAGGCATGCTATACAGCGGCGGTGACAGTGACTGCACAGTGCACAAGGTGAGGCTGACTTTGGTAACCCGGACACGCCGCCTGGACTGGTGTCACCTCGGGCACAGGGTCTTGTCACTTCATTGTGAGGACCGGATGAATAATAGTATTTTGACCATCAAGTGTACCACAGTTGTACTACTACTACTAGTAGTAGTAAGAGTAGTAGGAACATGAGTACACTCCCATGCTAGCGTGCCTCTGGGTTCACTTCATCCTCCAGCTATCATCCATATTGGGAGCAGAACGAAATTCTCGTGCATGCAGAATCGCGAAGAAGGACTTTTCTTTTTTGAGGATAACCGCATATTCCTTAACCATAGTAGGAACATGAATAGTACTCCCTCCGGTCCTCTTTTGTCTACGCATAACTTTTTTCAGTATATACCCTTTTGCATGCGCCCATTTCCCTCCATGCCCCACATTCACACAATTAATTAGCGTACGCATGAGCAGCTGCAGCCCGACTCCAGCCAATAAACTACAGCATGCAAGTGGGCCACTCAATGCGCGTGGGAGAGAGAAAAGGCAACCGAAGAGCCCGTCCAATCCATTGCATGCCGCAGTCAAACCACCACACCTCTCCTCATGCATGCGCATAACCTCTCCCATTTACTTCTCCATCGGGAACCGATTTTCCTCGGCTTTTTCACTACTCCTTGATCTTCATTTGCATCCAAACCACACTGCATTCACATTGTTTTAACCTCTTCGCATCCTCTTGGAGTAATTCCGAAGCCCCCTATAAATAATCATCTTCTTCAGTTAGATTAGCCATCTAATCATAATTCTCCAAACCATAGCCCTCCGGTCCAGCGGTTCCAAATGGCGAAAGAGATCAAGATGCAGGTTTTTGGCGTCCAACATGTCCTCGTCGAAGGCTCGTTGAGCATAGTTGCCACAGTCACCGACCACCCAAGGGTTGTTCGGAAGTGGATCAACAATGTATCCAACTCCCTCCAAAAGGTAGAGATGAATGTCATCGGTCTCGACGCAGAGTACACGGAGCGTGCCACCGGGAAGATCCAATGTGCCGCTGTCCTTCAGTTGTGCCTCGAAGAAGAAGAAGAAGAAGAAGAAGAAGAAGAAGAAGAAGAAGAAGAAGAAGAAGAAGAAGAAGAAGAAGAAGAAGAAGAAGAAGAAGAAGAAGAAGAAGAAGAAGCGTGGGTCCGCTTGACTATAAGGAACTATTTATCCGCCTAGCTTTCTCTACTACTCCTTCTAGTGATCGGTATGCAATGAATGTGTCCGTAGACATGACAGCTTGTCCATGGAAGTTCAACTACGACGACCATCATGTTTCATCAACTGCCACTCACGATTCCCACAACGTCGCTCCAACCCATGGCACCACGTCCCCCGACGTGCGCCTAACCCCTCTCGGCCGCACCGCCCCTCTGCCTTTGTGTGCATGACATGTGGGCCACCTTGAATGCGGCGAGCATCAAGTTTCTACCACAGCCACATGTGATTCCCATGACGCCGCACAAACCCATGACACCACACGTCCTGCACCATCGAATTTTCATCCAGCGGCTGTGACACATTTCGTCCCGGGCATCAATCCTCAGCTGGAGTACTTCTGTACTACAGGTAGTACCCGCTGGTGTGGCCATCTACGCCTCATAATGCCCTGACGCCCAGCTGTGGCACCCTCGTCACGGCCACGCCACCACCGGCCGGTTCATCTCGAACGAGTGAGTCGCGAACCACACCACCACCATGAGAATGACATGTAAGCCAGCCGCATTTAAGGTCCGCTTGTCATTGACTCGTAGGCCGGGCACTAAGCCACTGAAGTTCGGTCCCGTGGGCCCTGAGAGGGAAATGTAACTCCTGCGGCAGGCCTTGTGGTGCTCCCGCAGTACGAGCTTGTGCCAAACCCGGAATTTATTTCTTACTACTACCAACTACTAGTAAGGTACACGTGCATTGCACGCATGATATTCTGGTGGTTTGTGCATTTTGCTTCTACATGTGGAGTCTTCTAGATTCTACATGTGGCAAAATTTGGTGGAATGTAGGTGATATCCAACGACCAGTAGTTCTCGTATTTGCCATCTTTGTACCGTCGGATTGGCTTCGTCCAACGACCAACTTTCAAAGTTATGGTTTGGTTTGCATCCTAAGATTGCCACGCCTAATCTTAGGCATGCTGGCATGTGTTTGGTTCATTGCTACACTTGTGGCTTGCCACACTTTTCTAGCTACATGGTCCACATGTCATAGACTCGACTTCTTGCCAAATCTTGCCACACTTGTGGTGGCCATTTTGTTAGCCACATTATTTGTGGTAGACACACTTTGCCTTAGCTTAGTTGTGGCAAAGTTAGTCATGAATGAAGTTCAACCATGGAGTCTTCTAGATTCTACATGTGGCAGAATCTGGTGGAATGTAGATGATATCCAACGGCCAGTAGTGCTCGGATTTGCCATCTTTGTACTGTCGGATTGGCTTCATCCAACGACCAACTTTCAAAGTTATGGTTTCGTTTGCAGCCTAAGGTTGCCACGCCTAAGCTTAGGCGTGCCACGAGTGTGTTTGGTTGCTTTCTCATCTCAGCATAGTTGTTCCCTCTTCATGCATGCTCAACTCAACACCCATCTTCATGTATGCTCTCTTCATTCATGCTTCTAGTGTATTTGTGCTAATCTAGGGTGGACTCATGCACCCTCCATACACTCTACCAAACACACAAAAATGGGTCGAGAAGGGAACTCTTGGGATCATGCAACCTTCATACACCCTACCAAACACACCAGGCTTGTGTTTGGTTCATTGCTACACTTGTGGCTCGCCACACTTTTCTAGCTACATGGTCCACATGTCATAGACTCAACTTCTTGCCAAATCTTGCCACACTTGTGGTGGCCATTTTGTTAGCCACATTTTTTGTTTCAGACACACTTTGCCTAAGCTTAGTTGTGGCAAAGTTAGTCATGAATGAAGTTCAACCATGGAGTCTTCTAGATTCTACATGTGGCAGAATCTGGTGGAATGTAGATGATATCCAACGGCCAGTAGTGCTCGGATTTGCCATCTTTGTACTGTCGGATTGGCTTCATCCAAAGACCAACTTTAAAAGTTATTCACACACTATATAGGGGGTATAGATATAGATGTGCCGGCCCGTTGCAATGGATCCAAAGTATATTTGTTTAGTAGAGTGCACTCTAAACACATTATCTATTTATTTTTCTCTAACCTTTCGTAGCCATGCAACCAAGCCACATAAGCTTCATGGGTGCCCCGCACATCATATTATTCATACTACGTTGACAGAAAAAAAGCTAAATCACCCAAAACAAGATCTTCCCGTTTTTTGTTCCTACGATGTTGTGCCGTGCACATACCTACTAGTTGTATAGTGGTAGTACTAGTTGTATAGTACAAACTTGGTACTAGTAGGAGCAGAGTAGTACGGAATGCTCCTACTCTATCAACGAGCCCCATCTGACACCAAATTTCTTGGCTTCCGTGCTACAGCTAGATCTTCCACTCGTTTCTGTTTTCCAACCCGGCGGCGGGCGGGGTGCGGTTTGCCAATAGTCGGTTTGCTCAAAGACGTCCCACATGAAAATGAAAATGCTAGGCAACACGCCTTCCCTAAGCTATGTGTCGTGCCGAACGGGCCGTGGAGTACTCCCGATTCCCGGGCGTGTGGGGGGGAGTGCGACGCGAACACGGCAGGCCTTTTCCTTTTACTAGCAATGTGCCTGTGCGTTGCTTTCAAGTTAATAAGGGGTTTTCTGCAAATTGGAGCAAAGAAGTGGGCTATTGTTGCAAAAATGCCACAACATACCTCACAACTGTTAGATGTAGATCTAATGGTCAGAAACGACGGATGGCAGACACACCACCATCACCAACTAAGTCTTTTATAGGAGTATATATTTCTCAAGCTGTTTTGATGAGGTGAGAGAGGGATGTGGTTGCTTTCAAGATAATAAGGGTTTTTTTGCAAATTAGAGCAGAGAAGTGGGCTATTGTTGCAAAAATGCCACAACTTAACTCACAGCCGTTAGATGCAGATCTAATGGTCAGAAACGATGGATGGCAAACACACCACCATCACCAACTGAGTCTTTTATAGGAGTAGGAGTAGAGAAACATGTATAAATTGTAACATTTTGGTTCCGCTCCTTGGCACGATCGATAGATAGAAATAAAGATTGGAAACGCTAGGGCGGGGCTATTTCCGCCAGATAAGGAGGGTACGTAGTAGCTAGGTTGGCGCATCGTCGGTTTGGTCACACGCGGTCCGACATGTTCTAGTGTTTCTAGCAAGATGCCCGCGCGTTGCACGAAGTTGATGGAAAAGGTAAGCACAACTTATAAATTGGCGGATGGAGTACTAGTTATAGTGATGCATATAATTAAGCAAAGGGATCGCACATGTCGGTATTGACTGGAACGAAAATGCAACACCACAATAAGAATTACGGCCACGATGATGATGCGATCGCACTGGTGGTTACAGAAGGCAAGAATAAAGATGCATCCATCAACGTACAACGTCCTCCTCCTCAACTTAGTGCGTCGGGCCACCGACCGGCGACTAAGGAGCGGCGGCTTTTGTGGCGAGGTCGAGGTGCTTCTCAGCAAAGGCATCCAAGGCTTCCAGCCGGTTGAGGAAGGCCAACGTCGGAGCGTCCTCACTAGCCTTGTAGATACCTATGTACACAATTTGCTTGTACACGTGGATGTCTAGGTCGACGAATTCTTGCAGGGCGAGGCGCCTCGCGGCGAGCGTGACCTCCAGGTGGACATTCTGCGTGGCGTCGGCGGGCAGTCGCAGGGCCACCAGTGCTTGAAAGAGGTTCCGGCCATGGAGGCCGATTAGGGTGGCAGGCAATGAGGAGCCCGGGCGCGCGGGCTGGAGGAGTACAGCGATGTCGTCCGCAAGCTTCTTGAGGACGGTGAACTTGTTGGTGGTGGCAACGATCATCTGGTCCAACTGAGAGTCATAGTTGGCGTCGACGGCGGCCATCCACGAGCCGGTCTCCAACACCGTCTGGAGACGATCCTCGGCGCCATGCCGCAGGTCGACGTCGTGGACCATCTGGCACAGCCGCTGGCCGCTCGCACGCATCGCCGCCATGGGTCTGGAATGAGCTCTTTTGCGCTTAGTGTAGGTGCTTAGGCAAATGCTTAGGTGAGTATGATGTGGAGATGCATTGGAATGGAGAGGCTTCTTTATATGCAGGCAAACTGCGTTGCATTAACATCGTGCAGCCTCTTTTCCCGGTCCTCCTCCCATTACATCCCTCATGCATTAATTAAAGGAGGATGCATTGGCCATTCAACATTTCGGGAACCGCTACTCCCTCGCTCGTCTGCATTAAAGCTGTATCGGGAACTGCGCTGCCCGCTGTCAAATCGAATAGTACTGCGCCGCCCGCTGCACACCCGGCTGAACACGCCTCCTCACCTCCATCAAACCCTTCCGTTAAACCCGCATGCAAACCAAGAAACCTACTCCGGCCACACGTCCCTTCATGAGCGGGCCGGAATTAAACGCAACACCGGCCGAGCTCCTCCCGTACGCCCTTAGTTTAAACGAGGCTAGACGCCGGCCAAGCTCCTACCGTCCGCCCTCTATTTACACGAGGCCAGATAGACAGCGGGCATGAATCGCACCTCTCCGCCGCTCCCCCATCTCCGCCTTCACCATTTTCTCCACTCTTCCGATGACTTCCGAGGAGCCGTTCTCCGGCATATTACCCAGCTGGGTGGCCTGCCGAGCCCTCCGGATACGGGCGAGGCCGCTCGGTGCTTCACCAACCTCGCTTGGCCCGACGGAGCCAGTTGCCGCCCCAAGCAGGCGCGTGGTTCAGCAACTCACCGTTCCAGTTCAGCTTGATGAGGAGTGGCGAGTTGCTCCACGCCGGCACGGCGGCGAGCACACCGGTACGGGCATCATAGATGTCGTGTCATACCATGCCTCCCGTGTCTGTGGGCACACCTCCCGTGCATGCGGCAGCGCCATGCAGGCAGAGACAGAAGCCGGGTGCGTGGACAGCGGCGAGTCGGTGGCCAGCTTCTCCGTGTCCGCCGCCATCATCGAGGAGAAGTAGAACACGGGAGGCCGCCGCCACTCGGGTCCCATGAAGGCCACCACTGAGGCGACGACTGCGCATTCAGGTGGTTTCTTTGCTTCTTCATCTCTTCCGAGGACCTTCATCGACCCCGCAAAGTTTTGCCGGACATGAGGAAGACAAAGGGATCCGCGAGCGGTCATTTAGATTATGTACTCCCTCTCCAGCTGGCGGGAAATTTTTGTTCTAACAATGGATAAATTGTATGCATCTATAACTAAAATAAGTCTAGATACATCCATTTCTAGGACAAGTATTTCCGGACGGAGGGAGTATTAATTATACCAAGATAGCCGGATTGGCACCGCTTAGTTCATGTAAATGTAATGAAATCCATAATGTTTATATGAAGATCCAGCTTTTTATACGAAATCCTTCATGCTTATATGAAATCAGTCCGTGTGTGCACGAATTTCATCTGGTTGGTTAGAGTTGTGAAAATGTATGCCGTTGGCGTTTGATGTCGTCCTCCGCGGAAGGAAACGGGAGGAAATTTGTCGGCTGCCGTTGGAGATGCTCTTATGCTGGAAATAATAGAGTGACATCCAATCCATTTGAGTTAATTGCGTGTATGATTGTCCCTCTATAAAAAGTTAATTGCATGTACAGTGTACACGTGACTTGCAGGGTAGCTACAGCTTCATACAGAAAGTTAAAAAGAAACAAGTCCATCCTTAATCTTGTATTCTAAGTACTCTATGGTTTCCACTGTCAGTACAGTAGCGAAAGAAGTATATATTAAATAAGTAATATATAATATAAAAATCTAAAGTTAAAGACACAATTCGAACTCATGTCGTCGCGTTGTGAGCATCCGACGCTAACCAGTCCAGCACATTTTTGTTGTAGACCATGCTGCTGATATATCTCCATGTCTACTCTTATACTCCATCCGTTCCTAAATATTTGTATTTTTCAGATTTCAAATGGACTACCACATACGGATGTGTATGTAGACATATTTTAGAGTGTAGATTCACTCATTTTGCTCCATATGTAGTCACTTGTTGAAATCTCTAAAAAGACAAATATTTAGGAATGGAGGGAGTAGAAAACAGAGTTGGTGATGATGGTGTGCGTGCCGTCCTGCAATATAGGCCGTCGGATTTATATCTAACGGATAGGAAGAAAACTATGGCAATTTTGCAAAAATATACCCACACCCCTCTCCACGTTCGCAAATACGGCCTTCCCTCGTTCATCCTTTTCTCTCACAAGATAAACTACTCATACAAATGCATCTTGATGTTCCGTGCAGTGCATGAGCATCTAGCTAGTTTCTTTTAAAATAGTTACTGCGATAATTGGGTTGAAGTGATATATTTTATGTCTGCCCCGAATGATTTCGGATTCACTAGTAGTAACAAAGAAAAGGTTGCCTTGTTAATTAACAGAAAACAGGGTGAAAACTATCACATGAGGCCGGTAAAAACGACACACACTGGGTTCAGCATCATCGTCACTACAGCTGTGCGCGCGCGAGAAGTATACATATCGAGGGGGCTATTGAGCAAGGCACAGAGACACAATGTTCAAGAGAGAAACCAATTGACAGATTACAATCAGATTGAGTTGTCACCCTTCTGCTGTCATTGTTGGGGTGGGGGAGTGGGAGGGAGAGAAAAGATGTATCGAGAGTGTGCGCGGTAGGCACAGAGGCACAACTAGCGAGTGTGTGTGTATGTGTGTGTGTGTTTGAAAGAGGAGTAGATAGATTACTATCAAGATCGAGGTGCCGTCCTACTCCTTCGGTGTCGGGTAGTGTGTGTGTGTGTGTGAATGTGTTTGAGAGAGAAGCCAGTCGGTAGATTAGTATCAAGATCGAGGTGTCACCCTACTCCTTCGGTGTTGGGAAGTGTGTGTGTGTGGTTGTGTGGGTGTGGGTGTGTGTGTCGGGGTCCGGGGGCAGTGACACTTACATATCCCTACTCTTATAAAAAACAGAGTTGGTGATGATGGTGTTCCTGCCATCCTGCAATATAGGCCATCCGATTTATACCCGACGGATAGGAAGGAAACTGTGGCAATTTTGCAAAAAGATACCCACACCCCTCTCCGCATTTGCAAATAAGGCATTCCCTCATTCATCCTTTTCTCCCACAAGATAAACTACTCATACAAATGCATCTTGATGTTCGGTGCAATGCATGGCCATCTTGCTAGTACGGAGAAGGAGTTTGTGTGACACATATCTAGCTATACAAAGGGATAGGTAGATAGCATTTGTGCGAGGCATACTTAAAGCATCACAAAGATAAACAAAATTGTGTGCATGCAAGTTCCGGAAAAAATGAAGTGAGAAACAATGTGTGGGAGAGAGAGAGAGAGCAAAATATCAAAACGAAAGGTGCTCTGTTGGAATCCCATTGTATGTATTAATACGGTTCTGGAACTCGAGTTAACCTTAGGCATATGTGTGAGAGACATTATTATACTTTGACACATTAGTGGCTATGGGTGGGCGGAATTAAAGGGGTGGGCATGTTCGACAGAGAGAGCGTGTGTGTTTCTGTGTGAGAGACTTGTAGGACGGGGTAGAAAGATAAATTCAAACCTTGACGGAGGGAGAGAAATACACGAAGTGCGCGTGTGTGATTCCGATGACCACATGGAAATGAGATATGTATGTGTGTGTGAGAGATTGCACAATTCATTCACGTATCACTATCTAGCGATCGTGGATGTGCATCGCTTGAACATAAATCAATATCTACTTCGTATCGTGGCCAAAGGTACAATATTGATTCAATGCTATAAAGATTGGAAACTCACATATCACATTTTTTCTATTTAAATAAACATTTTTAGTTGTGCATGCCAAAGTTATAGTGATGTTTCTTCAAACAACCAATGTAGCTATCATGTACACGCACCATTGTTACTCTTGCATTCAAAATCATTAGTCTTGGATGATTTAAGGTTCTATTATGAAGTAATATATGTAATATTCATATATGAATTCAACGGGTACGCAATTTATGAAATGGAGGCTATGTAATCACATGAGGTAATAATTTTAAGTAGCGGACTACAATATCCATTTCTTTTTGTGCGCCTCTAAACTAACACGTCAATGCACTATGTTTAAAGTAAATAACCAATTGCACTAAATTATCTATTTACACGAGAAATACATAGGTTGAGCGTTTGATCCCTTTTTTGTGAACGCGCCACTACACCCGTACGATTAGCCGCGCCCGTGTCAATGTCCAAGTTATCGGCGCATCATCCTGAGTTATTTTCTTTTTTCTGGGGTGGACACACCAGTTATTAACTGCTGACGCGTGCCCCGTGTACACAGTCTCGCATGACCTTCCCGCTAGCACGGTCCAAAATTAGTTGAAACTGGATACGAACGATCCCGCGGGCGGCAAAATCTCCCACCACCTTCTAAAATTTCCGCCACCTTAGTCTTTAGCATGCGAAATTACCCTTTTGTCCTTGGTGCACGGAGACCAACAGTTACAATATCGCCCTCATCTACATAATAGGTCGGGGCTGCTTTGGTAACTTCTGGTTCCCCCCACTACACGGCACCCCCATTTCCTCTCCCCCTCCCGCAAAAACGACTAACTCCACAGCACCAGAGCATCTCACATCACGTCGTCTGTACTTCATCGGCCTTTCTCCCCTCCCCTCTCGAAACCCTAGACTGCTCATCCACCGGGCCTACCAGAGCCCATTCACTGCCAGCGGCGTCCACCTCATCGGATCTACTTCTGTGGCCGCATCTACCCCTCCCACCTCCCCAAGAAACAAGTAGACTGCTCATCCACCACTGTACCACAGCCCATACAGTGTCGGCCTTGTCCACGGCGCCGGATCTGCTTCGCCAGTACTCTCGTCAACCGTAGCGCATCTGCAGTGGCTCATTCATACTCCCCACCGGAGACGCTTCATCCACCCCACCCCCCTGGAGCTGCCCCACCGACGCCCCCGTCGACGGCCTCTGATCCTCTTCGCCAAGACCTTCCTCAACCCTACCGGAGCCGCTTCGCCGACAACATCGTCAACCCCACCGGAGTAGCTTCGCCTATACCATTTTCAACCCTACCGGGGCCGCTTTGCCAACTCACAAGTCCACGGCCTCAGATCCGCTTCCTCGCACCCTCATCAAACCTACCGAAACAGCTTCTAACGCCCGTCCACGGCAGCAGATCCGCATCGTCGACACCATTCTTAACCCAACCACCAGAGCAGCTTCACCTACGCCCTTGTCCACGACCATAGATCTGCTTTGCCCACACTGTAGTCCACCCTACCGGAGCCGCTCCACAAACACCCTACTCAACGGTTCTAGATCTCCTTGCCGGACCCCGACAGCCAGCGCAGCGTCATCACCCTTGACGTTTCTAACCTGATTCCCATCGTCTGGCAAGATGTCAAGCACCCGGCACGGCCTAGGTACTTGTCACCTTTAAACCCGTCCAGCATCACCTGCCCGATGTACTTCAAATATACTAACAGGTCGCTGTTACTTGTTATGCAGCTGGAAAAAACTATAAGGACGATGTTTCTTCTGGATCTAACAGCTTGGCCAACCAAGATCCTGGACCGAGGCATTGCTATGATCTTGTAAGTGTGTCTCTCTCTCTTGTATTGTTCTATGCCTGCCAGCGTGCTTTGCTAGGATTTTCGACCAGTAATCCCTTTGTGCGGACAATGATTTCTACTACTGGCTGCTAAATTAGATATGTAGATGTCATACATGATACTACCTCGTACCTCCGTTCCTAAATATAAGTCTTTCTAGAGATTCCACTATATGCTACATACGGAGCAAAATGAGTGAATCTACACTCGAAAATGCATCTATATACATCTGTATGTGGTCCATACTGGAATCTCTACATAGACATATATTTAGGAACAGAGGCAGTACGTTACACAAAATCGTAGGTGGCATGTAGGAATTCAAGTACACTACATTAGGCTCCCTTAGAGTGCCTGCTAGTCCAGCACACAGAGTCTTGGCTAGTTTATGCTACGCACACAATCATTAATTGGTGGTTTAAATATGCGCAAGGGATATGCAATGTATTATCATGTAGAGATGTCTGAAATTAGCCGTGCCAACTTGCAGATTGGGTTACACAATGAAAAAGTACAAGATGTATGTGGCAATTTCATGGAACATCGCAAAAAAAAGGAGAGCCAGTGGTGAGCCTATATAGTGTGCTATGGTACGTCACTCCTCCATTGCAATCATCGTGACATGTTATTTGTATGTCAGTTCTATTGGCCAAGTTTCTTAGGGACAATTATTACGAGTTATCCTAAGAAAATAAGCACATGTGAATATAAGCTCCATGTAATAAGCCAACCAGTTTTTTTCATTGCGTTTTCAGCTTATCTTTGGTATGATAAGTGAAAAGTCTAGATTGCATTATATTTTTTCATTTTGCTGCCCATATGAAAATTAATTTGACTTGCAAACATCACAAATTGAACCCAGTGCAGTAATTAATATGATAGGAAAACAGACCATCACTATTTGCTCAAAATGCAAATACAAAGATACCATCTACTTGGCACAATCTACTTTGGTCAATGTTTTCCATAGAGATCACATTGCCTAATTTCAACGAAAAACGCATGACCCACATTTAAATGAAGAACAATTATTTATTGAAATTCGATGGTCCAAGTGGATGGTTATTATCATATAGCAGCACCACCTGAAAGCATCATATAGCAGCAGCAACTCATAGCAACTCATCATACAACAGCAGCAGTGTGCAATTCATCATATAGCAGCAGAAGGAGCAGCTCATAGCAATTCATCATATTGCAGTAGCAGGAGCAGCTCATAGCAATTCATTATATAGCAGCAGCATGAGCAGCTCATAGCAATTCATCATATAGCAGCAGCAGGAGCAGCTTATAGCAACTCATCATACAGCAGCAACAGGAGCAGCTTATAGCAACTCATCATATAGCAGCAGCAGCTCATAGCAATTCATCATATAGCAGCAGCATCAGCTCATAGCAATTCATCATATACCAGCAACAGCTCATAGCAATTCATCATATAGTAGCAGCAGGAGCAGCTCATAGCGATGCATCATATAGCAGCAGCAGAAGCAGCTCATAGCAATTCATTATATAGTGGATCGGAATGAAAATTTGGAAAAAAAATCAGAGGAGATCCTCACCTTGTTGGATGAGCTCATCCTTCAACAGCACCTCAAGGCCACAGCCTACACTACAAAAAATACACTTCTGTGATGATACGTGTTTGTCACAGTAGGTTGCTTTTTTGTCATGCATGTACATCCATGACAAATTTATGACAGAATCAAGATAGTCATACTTGTGCTGTCATAGAAATGTTCCATGACATTACCAAAATTATCATCATGGAAGTGTCCACTTCCATGACGATAAATCGCGCGTCACAGAAGTGCTTTCGTCAAGGGTGACCGACACATGGCATCCACCATAACGGAATGCCGTTAAGCTATCGGGTCGGGTTTTGGATCCGATAACCCATTAACAGCCCCGACCAATGGGAAATTTCCACATGTAAAATTCTTATTGGCCGGACGAAACACGTGTCAGCTCGTCAGTGGGTCAGATAGGTGCCTATGATATGTTGACACGTGGCACGGCCCAACAGTGGCCCATTCCGGTGAAAAAGGTCGGCCCAGTAAAAATTAGCAGGCCGGCCCATATAAGGCCTACTTGTGTCAGGTCCATTTAAGCCCACGGCCCATACGAGATGTGCCAATTCGGCCCGTTATAGATTTGACACCATTGCAGCCCATCGTCAGTACGAGCCCGTTCACAACCCGCTATATACTTGGGCCCAATATCGTCCCGATTAGATTTTAGCCTGTTAACGGCCCATTTAATGGATGGGCCAATTTTCAGGATGTACATCTTTCGGCCTTTTAGCGACCCATTTAAATGTTGGGATAATTTCCGGCCTGGTGTGTCTTTCAGCCTGTTGACGGCCCATTAATCTGATGGGCCATTTGTAGTCGGACCTGAGTTTCGGCCTTTTAGTGGCCCATTTAAGTGTTGGGCCAATTTCTGGCCCGGTGTCACTTTCAGCCTGTTGACGGCCCATAAATCAGTTGGGCCAATTGTAGTCGGACCTGAGTTTTGGCCTTTTAGCGACCCATTTAAGTGTTGGGCCAATTCCCGGCCCTGTGTGCCTTTTGGCCTGTTAATGGACCATAAATGAGTTGGGCCATTTGTAGTCGGACCTTAGTTTTGACCTCTTAACGGCCCATGCCCTTCATGGTCCAATACAAGCCCAGTTTCTCTTTCGGCCTGCTAAAGGCCCACAACACAGTTGGGCCGTTCACAATACGACCTGACTTTCGGCCTCTTAGCGGCCCATCCTCTTCATGGTTCAATACAAGCCCGCTGTCTCTTTCGGCCTGCTAAAGGCCTACAGTATAGTTGGGCCATATGTAGCCCAAACTTAGTAATGGCCTAGACGACCCGAGAGCCACCTGTTGCCCGCTTCGATGTCGGCCTGTTAACGACCCGGGAGGTAAGAGGGCTGACCATTAACTTTAGGCCTAGTAATGGCACATTAACTCAATGGGCCCACTAAAGTTCGTTCATGTCTTTAGGCCAAATTAGATAATTTGAGCCCATTACGACGAGCAAAGGTATGGCATACAGGGAATAACATTGCACATCCATAATATATTACAGGAAATTACATCCACTGGGCAATCAAAGATTGATGCCAGTGCAAATAAATGAGCAGAACCTAACCATCTACAACGTCACAATCTGCAACCTCAGCACAGATGACGCCCATAAGCATGTGGGCAAGTTCTTGCTGCTTTGCCACACTGTCTCTGAAAACATTAATCAGTTGTTGTGTCCACGACTCTGCACCTCTGATTCATCCACCATTTCCATCATTTCTTCAGCCATTAATTGGTTCACAAACATACATTTATTCCGTTGCATTCGAGACAGAGGATACTGAAGAGATTCAGATGGTGATTTTTGCAGGCTTGTATTATTGATAGTGGAGAGTGTCTTGACCACTGCATCATAACGTAAATTAGGACGGGAACCAAATAGATTAATCATGAGTTATTGCCATATTACCTGGCCTAGATTTACTGGAAAGAAACAATGGGGTTGCCTTGCTGTTTTCAGAGTTTGTCTTCTTATCTTCAGCGGCCTGCACAAAATTAACACACTAGCATTGCTATCATTGGCCAAGTCAGATAATAGGAAAGCAACATTGACACAACGAACGTTTGGGCAACTAGCCTACACCAAATTAACACAATATGGCACAGCTATCATCAGCCAGGTAAGGTAATACGAAAGCAACATTGACACGATGAATGAATGGGCAACCAGAGAAGCACTACAATTCTGTAATGTGCGTGATATGAGATAGCACATTCATGCAGCTCAGTACGCAAAACTACCAGGAAGTTTTCCTTACAAAAATCAACATTGGCCCCTTTAACATTTTGCTACAACTAATTTTAGATCAGATAAAGGTTAGATTCACGCCGATTAACAAAATACATGCTGATGTAAAAATATAGTGATATACAACAGGTACTTACATCAGCACTGGAGCACAGAGAATTCCCGCAAGATATTTTCCTCGAATACGATCCCAATGGAGGAAGTCTTGTATTGTTTAACCTTATTTTCTAAAAGAGAGACGGGTAAGAAACATGTAGAAAATATGATCAGAATGCTATAAAATTTCATGATGTGAGGATACGCACACGCTTCTTAGAATGGAGTTGACATTCTTTTGCTGGACTGGAGCGGACTAGTTCTTTGGCCACTGGAATCTGCTTATTATCAGTGGGTGTTGGGTTTCTCTGTGCTGGAGCAGTATCTATGAAAATGGAGTTGGTTTATTATCTCCTGGCGTTTGGATCTTTTGCAAAGGCCTTGTTTGTAACCCTTCAGATTCTAACATAGTCATCTTCCCCTTGCATGCCTTGTATAGAAGAATGGTGCTTTAATTATAAAACATGCAGCAGCAGAGAGATGGAATAGGTACTGAAGAATAGAAAGGCATGACATATTGACATGTATTCACTCCATCCGGAAATAAATGGATGGGTCTAGGCGTATTTCAGTTCTAGATACATCCAGTTTTATCCATTTCTGCGACATTTAATCCGGACGGAGGGAGTATGATGTAAGAGCTAGGGATACAACAGGACAACACAGTAAAAAAACACTGAAAAACCCACTGCAGAACCAAAGTATTCAAACCCACTGATATGAGATAGTACACTCATGCAGCTCAGGATGCAAAACTACCAGGCAGTTTTCCTTGCAAAAATCAACATTGTGGCCTTTAATCATACATTTTGATACAACTAAATTTAGATCAGATAAAGCTTGGATTCATGCCGATTAACAAAATACATGCTGATGTAAAAATATAGTGATATACAACAGGTACTTATATCTACATTGGAGCACAGAGAATTCCTGCAATAATCTTTCCTCATAAGCGATACCATTGCAGAAAATCTTCTATCTGTTAAGCTTATTTTCTAAAAGAGAGATGGGTAAGAAACATGTAGAAAATATGATCAGCATGCTATAAAATTTCATGATGCAAGGATACGCACACGCTTCTTAGAATTGAATTGACATATTTTTGCTGGACTGGAGCGGACTAGTTCTTTGGCCACTGAAATCTGCTTATTATTAGTAGGAGTTGGGTTTCTCTGTGCTGGAGCAGTATCTATAAAAAACTGGAGTTGGTTTATTATCTCCTGGCGTTTGGATCTTTTGCAAAGGCCTTGTTTGTAACCCTTCAGATTCTAACATAGTCGTCTTCCCCTTGCATGCCTTGTATAGAAGAATGGTGCTTTAATTATAAAACATGCAGCAGCAGAGAGATGGAATAGGTACTGAAGAATAGAAAGGCATGACATATTGACATGTATTCCCTCCATCCAGAAAAAATGGATGGGTCTAGGCGTATTTCAGTTCTAGATACATCCTTTTTTATGCATTCCGGCAACATGTAATCCGGACGGAGGGAGTATGGTGTAAGAGCTAGGGATACGAGAGGACAACACAGCAAAAAACACTAGTTGAATGTAAAACTGTATGCTAGCGGAATACGTACAGAAATAACTAAGGCAACATACACGTGTATGATTGCGAAAATAAGATGGCATTGCAACAGAGCACTAGAACAGCACTTCAATGTAAAAAAAACATGGTATGGTAGACAGATGAAGTACATACTGATGAATAACAATGCATAAGATATTCAGAATCATGGTGTCCAAATTAAGCAGATGGCGTTATGATAGAGTAGAATGACATGACTTGAATTTGAAAACATGTTATCATGAATGGAATAGGTACTGAAAAACAGGAAGGCATGACATATTTACATGCATGATCAGCATGCTAAGCACATGGCACAACAGAGTAGATACACTCCAGGACATTATATGCAAGTTGTACCCATATCACAGGCCAAGTTAGAGCAAGGACCTTGTGGGGTGAAGAGGATTCATCATCTTTCTGCAAGTCTTCTGAAGAACTGCCTTTACATGTTCCATCATATTGGGTATCATTGACATCAAGTTTATTGGCCTTTACATTGCTCCGTGAGGTTCTTGTGGATATATCAGTGTGTGCAATTATATCTGACATGCATGGAAGAAAACTAGTAGTTAGATTTATGTAATGAGTGCCTGTAGGAGATGACATAAATAGTAGGACTGGGGTTAACTAGCAGCAACAGGTCTCATAAACTGAAGGGAGAACACAGATGAAAGCTATAGAATATGTATCGTTTGTACTCGAGATTAACTAGATGGCACACAAAAGTATTAAAGAACAACATAGGAAATACTAGAAGTGGTATAATACTATAATCACCAGCCTGTGGGATAGCATTGGTTGATGGATGATAACTATGGAACAGTGTTACCTAAAGAACAAGTATCTTAGCTGAACTATGGAACAACGTTAACTCCTGAACAAGACCCATAAGAGATCAGCATGAATATACAGTGAAATGTGATGATCTATTTTCCATGCTTAGATGAATAACAAAGCCGTAAATGTTGCACACAAGTAAGATGAGGGTACAACCTATCGGGTTGCCATCCATAGGAGTGAGCATCATGTGCTAACTTGTCGATGGCCCTGCAGTTCTTGTGGATGTGCATGTCGGGCACGCGCATTCGATGTAGGGAACTATTGAGTGGGGACTATAGCTCCCTTCTGGTGTATGCTTCCCTTGTTGGAGCAGCTGCGGTGAGTCGAAAGACGGTGTGTCTGAAGATGCAGATAACGCATAATGTTAAGAACGACATATCTCTTTGATCTGAAGAAATACACTAAGAGATCAACAGCAAGGTACGAGAGTGGTCACACGTCTGTTGACTGAAGACTAAATTGGGTCACACGATTTTATTTTATTTTGGTACTGTCCGATCTACGCCGGATGGCTGGCCGTCTTGTGCCTCCCGGCTGACACTGTTCGGAATCTTCCTCGAAGAGCCAGCGACCAACGGCAGAGCAGCCTGCCTCCGCCGTCCATGGCCCCGGCCAAAACCCCGCTCCCCGCCCCACCGCACTGCCATGGTTGCGCCGCCCCCAGGCCAATCCACAAAGACTCCCCGTCATCCAGATCCGGCGGCGGCAGTACCTTCAACCCACGCAACTCTAAAAGATAGCCATCTAAGCGTTGCTTCTGCGGCGAACTTGCGGCCCCGCACCCTTACGTTAGACACCAGCCAACCGGCAGCCTAGGAGCTCCGCCGCCTCGAGGGGTGTTGCTTCCATTGCAAATCGATTGGCCTAGAATAAAAATTCAGACAACTGACGCCTAAATAAAGTGATTTGAGATGGGGGTGCGACCTATCTAGCGGCATGGTGAAGTAGGCAGGTCCATCTGCCAAGTCGGTGAGGCCGACGCGGTTGCGGTGGCGACCTGTGGCAGGGAAAGAGCAATGTCGCGACGGTCGACGGCTACGCCGAAGCAGCGCCAGGACTCTGGACAGATTCGAAGCTGGAGCCGCTCTAGCGCCGTGAACAACGGCGGTTGTGAATCGGCTCCAGTACGGTTCACACAGCCGTCGTCGAGGCAGCACCAGCAGCACGGAGTAAGAGGCACACGGCCCAGTGCACGACGGCAAATGGACAGCGTCTCCGGCATTAGGGAGGAGGGCGGCTATGAAATTGGTGCGATGGGGGCGCCATGGAGGTGGGACTGAGGTTTCGTGGCTCGGGAGAAGGGAGCTTCCTGGGGAGAAGGTGATTTGGCGCCCACGAGGTATGAATGGGTGCGGGCGGGGGGGGGGGAATTGGGAGGGGAGTGGAACCATGTCTTACGGACGCATTTGTCTGAAATGTGAGGGGGAGTTACAGTTCTACCCTTGCCTATAGGCATCTCGGCTTGGGTTTGTGTACTGAGGGTCGGAGATAGTAGAGTAACTTTGCTTCTCCCCAAATAGTGGGCGGGAGCGATTTCGGGCAAGGAGGGCGTGTTTTGAAGTATAGTGGGCGCGAGCGATTTCGGGCGAGGAGAGCGTGTTTTGAAATAGTGGGCGCGAGCTATTTCGGGCAAGGAGAGCATGTTTTGCCGACCATGGTTTATGAATTATTCGGCACATGTCATTTCGGCCGAGGAGAAGGCACTTGGATGAAGTTACGAACCTACCCTCGATCTACAACGGGCCAATTGATGCGTGTCCCACATAGGACGGTAATTTCGCGTCTCCCATTTATTTGATCAGGTGAATTCCGCCGAGGAGAGAGGATGTTTAACGGTTCGTTCAAATTTTGGGAGAACGAGCATCCACGTCTACCTTACCAAGTCGATTCGGATCAAATTTTGAAATATTAGCTTGCCACTTCTTTTTTAGATGGAGAGATGATGCTCGGGAGTAATGTGTTTTTACATGCTCGTTGCTAGCGATTTACTATATGAAAAATAGTTGACCCACTCAAAAACGCGAATCAAACCCAAAATGAAATATCTCGATTCAATGAAATAGCTTGTTCAGTAGGTCAAAATAGTGAACTAAATCCAAAATTGAACACCTCAATCGAGTAGCATGTTGTACAGTAACATAGTACTCCATGAACATGTTGAAAGTCAAATTAATGAACTTGTTTGATATACGCATATATCCGTTCATGTGTGGATTGCAGACAACATGTTCTCCAATTTAAATATTTGAATGCAAGTTTATATCGAAACATGGTTTATATCAGTCTTTGATGCATAAAACGCGACCTCTCCCTCTCCCGGACTCTTGTTCTCTCTCTCTCTCTCTATCTCTCTCTCTCTCTCTCTCGCCGACAATCTTCAATTCTGTCGCACGCATCTGACACAAAAACCTTGTTGGTCCCTCTCCCTTTCTCTCCATCTCTCTCTCTTTGTGTGTGTGTGTGGGGGGGGGTCTTTCTAGTTCGCATGCATATATACACCATCTATAGGTCTCTCTCGCACACTATGTATGATACTCTAGCTAGTCCAAGCTAGATATCTTGGGTGCACTCATCGTACGCACACAGATTCCTTGGCTCTTTGCATGTAACTCTCTCACGCACCACTATGTCGTCTCGGAGCTCTTCCCCCCCTCTCTCAAACTCTCCATCCACCTGGGTCACACATACACATGCATATCTCACTCGCACTGGATAGGCCCATCCAAAACTCTATATCTCCCCCTCGTTCTCTCTCCATCTCACACGCGCACACACACAATCTCATGCCTAGCTAGCCAAGTATGATGGTCTCTCACTCAATTGTAGGCACACGCAGTCCCCCCTATATGTATATGACTAGCTAATCTTAGTCTCCATCACAAACATGTGCATGGTCTATCTCGATTTCTCTCGGGGCATCTTTCTATCGTGCACGCACTCCCTCGATCTCCCACCCATATAGTCCCCCTCACGATCTCGACGGGATCTCTCTATCACAAACACACCCTCTCTCCCTCCCCATGCGTCCATGCCATCCATGTGTCCCTCTCGACCTTTGTTCCTTGTTGGCCACACCTCTATTGGACATGTGCTACAGGGGTGTCTCTCTCCGTTGCAAACAATCACACACTAGCTATCTTCGTGTATCTCCTCGCCTCACTTTTCCATCCCGGAGATGCATGTGTGATATGTTCGCATAAGAAACGAAAAAACACTCTATCTTTCTAATTTATCGTTTGTTGTCACTTTCTCTTTCACACGCATACTCTTTTTGCACACTTACTCATTCTCCTTCACACACACTTGATCTGTCTCGACTGAGGCACTCTCCTCGGTCCATAGCATATAGATTTATTGAAAAGTCAAACATCACAAAGTTTGACCATGTACGTGGAGAAAAAGAATTACATCTAGTATGGCAAACATATACCATTAGATTCACCATGAGATGTAGTTTTGTATGATGTATCTTTGGTATTGTAGATATAAATAACATTTGCGTAAACCTGATCAAAGTTTCCAAAGTTTGACTTCTAAAAAATTTACATGCACTGCATTATCGAGCGGATGGAATATCTCTTTCCCCCTCTCAGCTCTGACGCACCACTCAGCCTTATCGGGGCTCCTCAATCTCTCTCAAACTTTATTGGTCAGTTTGGTTCGTGACCTGACCCTCATGCCTTGATGGCCGGTACTGCCTGGTGTGGACGTGAGATGTAAAATATTTCTGCCTGGCCAGGCTTGTGTGGTGCTGAAGCATTTGGTTCATGCCTGGGCCAGGCAAAGCATCAACATCCAATCAATCAATCCATGCATCAATTATTTAATGCTAATATCCATCCATGTGGTTGTTAGCCTCGTGGCCACACGACCAGGCACGGCCAGGCGTTCGAAATTGGTCGCCTGGGCCAGGCTACTTGCAGTGTCTAGAGTTCAGCCAGGCTAATTGAAGTGCAAGGGAACCCAGGCCAGGTGGGCTTTCTTTTTCACAGGGTAGCAACAAAACAAGCGTGCATGAAATCCAGCCACAACCTCAGGCCAGGCAAAAGATGCTCAGGACGCAAGCCAAACTGGCCTTATATCTCCCTCGTTCACACATACACATGTCTCGCTCGCGCTATACATATAGACCCATCCCACACTCTCGGCCCTTGTTCTCTCTCCATGTGACACGCACCCCCCTAAGTACCATAATCCCTCAATCCATCATAGGCGCAAGCACTCCCCCCCCCTCGATCCTAAGTATGATTATTTCTTACTAGCCATCAGGAACACACGTATTGTCTCCTTCCATCCATACGTCTATCTCGATATCTCTCGGGGCATCTTCTATCGCGCACACACCTTGTCACTCGATCTCCCACACCCATGTAGTCCCATCACGATCTCCAGGGGATCTCTCTATGACAAACATACACTCTCTCCTCCCCATGTCTGCATTTTATCCGTACGTCTCTCTCGACCTCTCTCCCTTGTTTGTCAGACCCCTCTTGGCCACGTGCTAGGGGTCTTCCTCTCTCGGTTCCAAACAACCACACACTATCTCCTCACCTTGCCTCCGTTGATGAAGATGCATGTGTGATATGTTTGCATAAGACACGTACGCTTTTTATCTACTTTTATCGTGTGTTGTCCATGTCTCTTTCACACATGCACACACACTTTTTTTCACTCTCTCTCTCTCTCTCTCTTGTTAGGGACTCTGTCACGTCCATAAGCATATGGATGTTTTGAAAAGTCAAACCTCAGAAAAGTTTGACCAGGTATATGTGGAGAAAAACATTTACATCTGGAACGATCATTAGATTCATCACAACATGTACTTACTTCATACTATCATTTATCTTTGGTATTGTAGATATAAGTAATTTCTTTATAAACTTGGTCAAAGTTTCAAAAGTTTGACTTAAAAAAAGTTGGAACTACATTATCGAACGGAGGGAGTAGCTCTTTCTCTCTCTCTCTCTCTCTGCTATATCTCACGGGCCTCCCCTCTCACTCGAACTCTCTATACCGACGGATTATACGCTCACTGTGTCAGCGTATAGCTCCGTATATTGTTTAGTTGACCGGTCAACCAATCCACATGCTGCCTTGTCAGCTCGTGTTCTGTATCTTCGTGTGCTGGCCCATGTGGCAGTGGGTGAAAATAAGTAAACTAGAGGCCCGTCTGACACGCGGTGAAGTAAACAAAGTTGAAACCACTCGGGGTAGCACCCCGCACGCTAGTAAATTGAGGGCGCATTGAGGACAAACTTCTTGCGCGGGAAGGACGCACTCACGCACAATTCACCACTGCGCGGCGGCATGCACAGAAGGACGCACTCGCGCACACCCAGCACACAACACACACCAGCACACGTGTACACCGGTGTCACCGCCGGTTGAGATGGACGGCGAGGCAGCCAACAAGCGGAGGCGGCTCGAGCCAAAACCGCATCCGGCGAGCCTGGACTTCATCAGCAGCCTCCCCGATGACACGTTGCTCGTCATCATCGGCCTCCTCCCCACCAAATCTGCCGTGCGGACCGCCCTGCTCTCCCGGCGGTGGCGCCCCCTCTGGCACTGCGTCCCCCTCAACCTCACCGTCGACAGCTGCATGTCACTAAGAACTATATTGTTGGATTCATATTTGAACATAATTTCAAATGGTGTAATTTTTAGTGACATGCATTGGCATTTTCTTAGGTAAATCTATGGTCAAAATTTTATACTAAATACGAGGTAGTATTACAAAAGTGGGCTATGTAGGCCAAAACATGTGCCAAATTCACTTGTGATGCATT
Organism: Triticum aestivum; assembly: GCF_018294505.1. NCBI lineage: Eukaryota > Viridiplantae > Streptophyta > Magnoliopsida > Poales > Poaceae > Triticum > Triticum aestivum. The sequence goes on from NC_057812.1 coordinate 82,718,080, forward strand.
TGTCATCGATGCCCCTCCATTGCTCACCAGGTGTCCCAATCTGGATCACCTACTTTGCTCCAGTGCCAAATTAACTCACGCAATGAAAAAACACTGCATGGGAGAGAGAGAGAGGACTGAGGCAATAAAAAACACTTGTTTGGGAGAGTGAGAGGTTGGTGTAGTTGGTTTGATTGATTTGTTTATACATGTGGGTCTGTGTGCACAGCGGTGCCAACTCTCTCACATCGCGAGAGCGGTGCCAAAATCTTTTGATTTGACATCGATGCGTATTATGTGGCATACTTTTGCGAAATATGGCATCGGCCACATAGTGGAAGGCAATAAATGCCCAAGCTCTTCACGTGCTCCTAGTTAAATGAGAGGAAACAGAGAGAGAGAGAGAGAGAGAGAGAGTGAGAGTGAAAAAATATCACTAGCCAGCCAACCCTATCATATGAGCGAATGATATTGGTACCTCTTGATGACACGGCAATCTTATGCAGCCAGCTGCTCTAATATGTTCTCTTCTTTCGCAGATAAAAAAAGACCTGAAAGTGAAAAATGTGCTGTACTATAACAATCTCATCGAATGCCTTGATATCCATCTTACAGAAATTGATTTGATCGAATACCGAGGCAGCACATCTGAGATTAAATTGGCCAGGTTCTTTGTTCTAGAGGCAAGTGTGCTCAAGGTAATGAGGTTTGGCGTTCTCTGGCGCAACAATGAATGGCGTGCTGATCACCGCAAGTGTCTAAGCCTAAATGACAAAGTCTCCGCAGAAGCTGAATTTGTTTTTGAAACATCAAGTGGCCAGAGACTCGAAAACTTATTTACCCATTAGTGACTTGTCAGGGCGGTAGATTTTAGTTTGTACGATAATGCTGCATCCACCTAAAGTAACGAAAGTTCTTATGTAAACTTCCTAGTAATTCCCTCTCCGTAGATGCAGCATTACTCCTGACATTTGTAATATCAGTTTGAAACTTGTAATATTGTCGTGTCCTATTCCTGCGTTTTCAAAATCCTGCGAATCAAATAGGTCCTGAGTTGGTGATGATGTTGTGCCTCCCATCTTTCACCAATAGCCGTCGGATCTAGATCTGACGCATACAAACCAAGCTTCTCCATTTTTGCAAAAAGATGCCCGCACTTGTTCCCTATTTATAAACAACTCCTTGTCTCTCACAATCAGCCTCATCTCCTCCCCACCACATCTAGGAGTAGAAGGCCGTGGAAAAATCTAGCGCGATGGCCGCTACCGGAGTCGTCCACCCCCAATCTTGGTGTTCCATGCAATGCACATGCATCTACGCACCGGAAATTATGTCGAACAGGGCTAGTTGTAAGCAGGCTAGCTCTACAGCCATGATGATAGTGACTGCAGACGGTGAGGCTGACTTTGGTATGCCGAACACGGCGCCTATACTCAGGTGTCATCTCCAGCGCAGGGTCTTGTCACTTCACTGTGAGGAGCAGCACATAATAATTTGACCAACGGGTAGTACAGTGCTAGTACTCCTACTACTACATTGGTAGTACTACTACTAGTACTAGTAGCACCACCGTCTGGATTTAGGAGTACTACCACGTCCATCTGGATTTTAGTATTGACTAGCAATATCTAGTAATGCATGTCACCAAAAATGTACTACTCCCTCTGTAAATAAATACATGGTGTTTTATTCCTATCGGCGAGAGAACTTAAATGTTTTTTTGCTAACTAGAGTACTGTAATAGGATTACATGCAATGAACTAAACACTGCATGTCATGTTTGATACTAGTCTCAAGTCGTTGAAAGCATGCATGGCCCACATATCTCATTGGTTGATATGTCACGAAATAAGAAACAAGGAGGGAGTTAGGGGCTGTTTGGATCGCTGCCCGCGGCCGCCCGTCCAAAATATTGGTAGTTGACCAGGCTGGCGAGTTTGTTTGGATGAGCGCCGATTTTTTGGCTCACCCTGCCCACCGTAGCTCTTCTAATCTATATTTGCGCCAACTTTTTGGCGAGGCGCCAGCGGCCAAATCGCTCGCCAATTATTTGGCGTGCCCTCCTTTGGCAAGGCTGACTCCGGCAGAAACCAAACAGCCCCTTAATGCACCATGCCTAAGTATTTTGGGATTATTTGGTTTTCGTAAGGTGACTTACACAACATTTTTTTTACATGCATTAACATTTTATTAGTTAAATCAAAGGTCAAAACTTGGCGCAAAATGCAAAGGGGACCAATAAACCAGTAAACATCAAACTTCTCTCGTTTGGCCCCAACAAGAGGTCTGGTGAGATGACTATACTACACCGGCACGGAGGGGGACGCAGCTTCATTGACTTACGGCAACTGCCTTTGGGTGAATGACACGTGGCCCCAGGGGGTGGCCGGCCCACCTATCATACAGCCAAAGGCAGGTGCAGTAGAGGGCCGAGGAGTAGTACGAAATCCTACGCACCTACGCATGCTAACCAAGGGCTGAGTGATCACTCGAATCGCAAGATCAGTTGACTAGAAGCTACGCTAGACCCATGGAGGCGATGAGCGCGATGTCCACGACGCCGGCCTGTGGCCCGGCAGGTAGTATTGCTTGAGGCTGCCAGGGCGAGGGGCCGCTTGGACGACAGCTTCGTCTCCTTGTTCGACGAGGTCCTCGTCGGTTTCCTCGACAAGTTCACCGTCGTCAAGAAGCTTGCGGACGACTTTGACGTAAGCCTCCAGCCGACACGCCCAGGCTCTGCGATGCCCGCCACCCTCAACGGCCAGTATGGTAACAACCTCTTTGACGCGCTGGTGGCCCTGCGACTGCCCGCCGTCGCGCCGGAGAATGTCCACCTCGAGGTCGCGCTCGCCGCGCAGCGCCTGGCGCAGCAAGACACCATCGACATAATCACCCACATCTACGCGCAAATTATCTTACCTTTCGCATCAACTTCATAATTTTCGTACGTACTCCATGCATGAACGGCGCCAGAAGCAAACTTCTCATTACTCTAGGCAAAATCGTTATTTTCTATCTATCGGTCGCGCCATGGAGCAGAACCAAATTTTACAAGTTACGAGTTCAAAAGGAAAAGCCTGCCGTGTTCGCGTTGCACCCCCACATGGTTGGTCCGGCACGCTGCTCAAGCGGGAATGCGTGCGGTGTTGCATTGTCACTTACAAATGGGACCGCAGTTGAGCAAACCGACTATTGGCAAACTCCCACCCCGCCCACAGCGCGATGGCTGAGAAAAGAGGACAGGAGGGAAAGAGATGGTTGTAGCACGGACTCCAGAAAATTGGTGTCGGATGGAACTCGTGTGGGTAGCGTGTGCCGTACTGCTAGACGTGAATTCTAGTTATGGCCCATGCCACCCCACTATATCGAGCCTATATCGAGGTACGTAGAACAAATTTGCTGCAGTCCGTGCTCAGCCCTCCTCTATCTCTCTTCTCAGCCAGCCAGCGGACGAGCGGAGCCCATTGTCTGTTCGCTCACATGCGGCCCCACATGTCAGTGAAAACGCAATAGGACGCACTGAACCTGCACATCTTTCACCTCGACGTGTTGGTGATGAAAAACAAATCCAGTAAAGATCTTCGGTGGCCGCTTTTGGAGTTACTCAAGAGTAGTAAGATTCTATTTACAGTTTAACCCAAGATGCACATCTCGTGGCTTCAACTACCACTCTATTTTCTTTCATGACACGACCTGGATGCTGGATGTCCCACGTGTCGGCAAAATGAGGAAGAACCCGACCAAATCTTCGGTTCTGCTCTCGGATTAGACTAGTTGTGCTAACTTAAAATTTTTATTGTCTACTCCCTCCGTTCCAAAATACTTGACTTCAATTTGTCCAAAAATGGATGTACCTATATACTAAGACATGTCTAGATACATATATATTTTGACAAATAGAAGGCATGTATTATGCAACGGAGGGAGTAGAATGGATGTACCTAGCTATATACTAAGACATGTCTAGATACATATATATTTTGACAAATAGAAGGCATGTATTGTGCAACGGAGGGAGTAGAATGGATGCAAGTTTTTGTATTGGGAAGAAGAGTACATCCATATATTGATAGAGCGCAATTTAGTAGATGTTCTATCACTTTTAGCTAGTATAGAATAGAGGCTAGACATGAGACTAGATGCGAGGAAGCAACGTCTACTTCTTTACACTCGAAGAAGAAAGAAGCACGCTAGATCGAGCCTCCGCAGATCAACAATGAATGCATCGAGAAGGCACTAATCCAACTTACTACAGGAGTAGTAAAATGTATTCTTGTGGTTCTTGTTTTCTTTGGTCTTGCTTTTCAAGTCAAAATTATCGTTGGAGTTCGTGCAAAAAGGAGGTCCGTTTGGGGTCGTGCGTTGGAGTTGGCCTTACAAGTGGGACCGCAGTTAAGGAAACCGATTATCGGCAAACCCCCACGTCGCCCGCCGCGCAATGGCTGAAGTTAGAGAAACGACGAGGTTGAAGAGATTGCTCTCGCACGGACTCCAAGAAATAATATGGTGTCAGATGGTGTCGTGGTGGTGGCGTGTGCCGTACTCCTGGACGTGAATGCTTGTTCTGGCCCATGCCACCCTACTACTCCTACTACTTACTCCTACTATATACTATACTACTAGTATATCAAGGATTCGAGGTGCTGGTTACGTACAACGAACACATTAACATATGGCTACAGTAAAAACACCCGCCCGACGCGCGAAGCATGTGAAGCTAGTACAAATAGTGTACTACTATTGTTGATTGGCCTCATACGATAACCTGTTGCAATGCACGTACAATTATGTATTCGGAAAATGTTTTTTTGCCTCGTCGGACCACTCACTCAGAGAAGCGACTCGAAAGCCATTCATAAATTTAGTAAGTTTATCACAGGCATATCATTTTATTACATAGAACAACAGGTCATCAACCCACATCGACAACGAGGATACATTATAAATACTAAAGTTTTCACCACACAATAAATAACAAGCCATGAAATGAACTTCAACTCAACCATTCCTCGGCGTTGGAAACGCTTGCTTTGAACCACAAGTGATTCTCTGGGACGGGCCATGCCTTGTCGATCTTGAGACCAACGCAGGACTGATCATCTAGGCTGAAGCAGCCTACTATATCAGTACCAGGGTAGGGAACCACGCAAATGTCTGAGGTATAGACACAGTTGCTTCTCATAAATGTGTCAGCAGTGGTTGGATCGCCTTTCACCATCATCGGATAGTTTTGTCCAAGGAAGAGCGAGTTTTCTCCAAGACTATCAATTCTGTGCCAGGGAGAAGGAGTTGGCGCTAGCACACTAGTATCCATCCCGAATACCATGCAACGGGTGTTGGAATAGGTCCGGAGAGTGCGACCATGGGCGACTACACCTGCTTCCTTAGCAGTAACATCATCAGTGGGCTGTATACACACAAGAAGAAGTGATCCATCAGAATTAGTTGCCAAGCGCCACAGAGTATATCGGCACTGCTCGTCCTCATGCTCGTGATCATCACCATCGTCATCTCCCCCTTGGTTATAAAAATCTTCAAGTATAGGTGGTGGGATGTCCACAGGACCTTGGAAACACAAGAAGAAGGTTAATTAGTAAAGGGAAAGTTGCTAACCCGCATGCATGTGGATGAAACAATTATAATTACGATGGAAGACAAACATACCGAAAAAACGAGGATCACATGCAAAAACAGTGCCACGAGAGGTGGCAGCAAACACAAGATCCTCGTATTCAATTGCATCATAGTACACATCCGTGTATAGAAACTGATTTTTGAGTAATATCCATCCAGTCGAACCACGAAGGACGGCAACTAGCTTGTCGAAGATAGCAACAACTTGATAGTTCTTGTAATTCCAAGAGCGGTTGGGAACTTGACAAATTGCTATCTTCATTACACGACAGTCACCATGATCGTATTTGAACATACGTAGATCATCTGTGTGCTCAACCTCAGGGCACTCGGAGATTTTTGGAAGTGGAATCCGCTGACGAGTGTACACATTCACAAGTTCCCACTCGCAATTGTACCCAATATAAACAACCCAATCTCCATTTGCGCCAGCCCAGGACTTACCCTTAAGTGATGGCATCTTGACATCACACGTATCATTATCAAGCGGCATCAACTTGCACAAGGTGAGGGCTCCGTCGTCCGCTCGCCAGCGAGCAGGGTCATGGCGAAGAAGATAGGGGAGATCAAACCGCTCCTTGACCCTTGGGTTCCTTGAAATGATGTTATTAGTTGAGTCGAGAATGGGCTTGAACGAACCTGCCATGCTAGCCGAGGTGATGACATTGCACCGATCAATGAGTTCCTCCACCACGTCATCTTTCAGATCGGGGCAAGAATAATGGGGTCATCTCCGGCCAGTTCCCTCCATGGATAAGACGATCGAACAATGGCAGAAGAAAGGGTGAAGGGCTGAAGGAAAATGGAGGAGGGAGAGGAAGAGCGTGCGACAGCAGTTCCAAATCAAGAGGGAAAGGTGAAGAGTCGGTGGACGGTTGTGAGTTTGCCACCGTTCACGAAGAGGTGGCCCGACCTACACGTTCGTTCGGAAATACTCCTACTACTCGTCATCGTCTCACTGATATGTTGGAATGGGACCACATGTCAACGAAACATGGTGTGTAATTTCTCATGCAAAATGCGATCTGGCCACATTGGCCCGAGGTGCCGCATTAGTTATCGACCTTTATTTTTTTAATGGCGTGTCGATCAGTTTTGAAGCACGACTAACTGGTACTGTACGCAGAGAAAATATAAACTACTCTACCACTACCCCACCTCCAGTACTAGTAGTATAAAAAAGATATATAGGCTGGAGCTTCAGTGATTTCTTGCTAAGTGCTGCCGACTTGCTTCTCACACTACCACCCTCTCTCCGGATCTAAAAAAGACGGCCCCTCTCTCCCTCCTCACCGGTGGTCACAGATCCGCCGGGGAAGAGAAGGACGTGCAGCATTGATGCACTCGTCGTCGGCGAGCGAGGTCACGCACTGACGACAAGGCCGTCCTCTCAGACCTAGCGCCCGCGTGGGATGGCCTCCGTCCCCAAGCTCGCTGCCGTAGTGTGTGCGGAGGACGACGACCACGAGCGAAGCCACTTCCCGCCGACCCTCAGGTATGCTACCTCTTTTCGAGCCATAACCTTGTTCTATTGCCCCATCTGCTACGTCGTTGCATGTGGATCTTTTTCCACTCCACCATCTTCCCAGTTTGCTATCCTCTACTCTGCTGGCCACGCAGACGAAAACCATAATTTGCACTATTAAAGGAAACCCTACTTCATGCAGAAGGAAGACTGTACTGTCCAAGAGAGTAGGCATCAAACCCGCATCTAGGTTGAAAAGGGGAAAATCAGTAGCTAAGGAACGAGTCTCGTGTCTCTTGGTTGAAGAAGGGTAGAAAGGCATGACAACGCAATAGAGAATGACCAGGTCGATCGGTTTGTTGTCCTCGCATAGGAAAAAGGTGGCTAAAGAGAACAAAAATGGGACCGTAATCCACATATGCTGCCTGGATATTTGTTGCTCTAGGCAACCATACCTCCCTCACCACTCTGCGTCCGTTGAGGTACATCGTACTGGTGCCTCCCATGCTCTTATTGCCACTTTTTTTGCTGTTAGTATAACGCCAGCAGTCAAGTCAAGCAATGCTACTGCTAAACTGATGCCACATTTAACTAATGCCGCTCTCAGTCTAATGCCACCCATAAATTTAAGCAATGCCATTTAATGTCACTAGATTATTTCAAGGTTAGCTGTTGACTATGGATGTATTAAAGATTTTTCAGCTATAAGGCATTCTAATGTTGTTGCACAGCCAGTATACCAACGATGAAACTTGTTACTCCCGTCAGATTTTTGCACTGTTAATGCTTATAGATTACATACCTCACTTTCATGAGATAAGTTAATTTTTTTGTACAGTGTCACCAAAATTCCAAGGCGCTGATGTCATTTTATTTTGGTTAAACTGCACAGACAATTATGAAGATAAGAGGAAAGGTCAAGAGTGGGCACCTCCTCCTCCGGTTGTTCTCTTGAGGAGGTCTGTATGTTTGTCTCTAATGCATGTCCACTACATACCTGACATCATGAGGTAATGTTAAGTCATTTCCTTTTGTACAGTGTCACTGAATTGTCAAGGCGGTGATGGCATTTTATTTTAGTAGAACTGCACAAAATTTGCTTAAAAGAAGAGGAAAGGTCAGGAATGGCTCAATTTTTCAGAAAAAACTACTGTATGTATGCCTTCCTGACATCAGCCGTTGTTGCTTTATTTATTCCTTCAAACAGGTGGTTAGAAACAGTCTTGCTACTTTTCCCATTAAGAAATTGGAATGCTTATATTTGTGAGTCTATGATTTAACTAGTGCCACTTTTAGAGTAATCACACTTTCAATATCTATGCAAACAGGGATGCTCGATTTTAGTGGAACTGCACAAAAAGTCCAACTGGTTCAACATTAGGAGCATGTTTTTTTCCCAACCTTTATATCCAATTGGTGGCACTATGAGCTGTTCATTACAAAGGTACATGGTTTGCTACTATCTTGCTACTCTTTTTGTACTGTCATTAGATAGTAACACTAGTGGTTTGCATGTGAATTTATTGGCAGGGTGGACCTACATTGGAGGTGCGGGACAGGATTCAATGATTCGATGCTCAATTTCGGTTGTATCGATTTCACCTCTTCCATCACTGCGAACATGGATATCCTTGGTCTGATGAAGAATAGGCACTATATTTCTGCTCTGAACTAGCAAATGAATTCAGTATGAAATTATCCAGGCTAAAACATAACTGTATCAGATTGTCCAGTGCAGAACATGACAGATGCTAAGCGGAAGAGACATGTTTAAACCAAAAATACAAGGTGTGGTATATGTTTACTAGCTGCTTGATATTTGTGCAGACAGAGATCTCTGCCCGTTGCTATTTGGCAAACCAACAAAGTGCCCGCAATTTTGGTTGAACTGCACAAGAGAATAGTATAGTCACTGCATGCAGTGCCATTTGAAAATAGACACAGAAAGATTGGATATTCACTTCGTGGACTGTAGAAAAGTAGTACTGTACTATTTATTGGCCAACACTAGGTGCTTCATTGCTTTGGTCTAATTATACAATGGGCATCATTTTGCCTAAGTTAAAGTTTGTATTCCGAAAATAGTCTCGTAGTGTGATCGAGGGAAGACCAAATCATATTGCAGTGCATGTTCCTCCATCATGTCTGGTTCATTCTCATGGTTCCAGCTGTTGGTGAAACCACTTACGTTTGCAAGAGGAATTGTAGACTTCACAAACAAATTTGTCTTTCAGTCTATACTGAATGTTGGCCAATAGAAGCATCCATGTTAGTAGGAAGAACAGATGTTTTTTCTAGATCTTTGCTTTTGAAGATACATATTTGTATATGATCTGTGAGTCATTGAGATGCATTAACATGTTGATCTTATGTATGGGAATCGTACTAGTTAGTTTTAGTTGCGACGCAAGATCCAAAGTGGCTGATCTTTGCTTTTGGAGCTACATATTTGTATATGATCTGTGAATCATTGAGATGCATTAACAGTTACTTATTTATGTTCGCTCAGTGTTTACAAGTTCCTGATCGATCACTAGCTAGCCTACAAATGCGCTCCTGGCAGTTTTATTTGCGACGCAAGATGCGAAGTGGCAGTTTTTGGAATAAAAATGCCTACCTATGAAGAAACTGACAAGCTACACTATCGATCCTACACGGATAAAAATGCCTATCTCTGAAGAAACTGACAAGCTACACTATCGATCCTACACGGATAAATAGCGGATCATGCACGTACTACCTCCTTTCCGGTTTGCAGGGCTCAATTCAAGAAACGACCAACTCGATCCTACACGAATAAATAGCGGATCACGCATATACTAGTACCTCCTTTCCGGTTTGCAGGGCTTATTTCAAACCTCTCACCAACCAAGGTACTCCCTCCGTCCGGGTTTATTAGTCCCGTGAGCAAAGCAGCAAGACCAAGGCATGGCAATAATTAACGGCATGCAGAAGTTTAAGCCTGATAAATTCCAGCGATTTAAGTGGCTGCATGCGTGCCCTCGGCATGCAGAAGTTTAAGCCTAATTAATTCCGGCGATTTAAGTGGATGCATGCTGCTTCACGTACTGCATGCGAGCGATTCTGAGTGCCTGCATGCAGCCGGCCGTAATCAAGGCAGCTAACTGATGCGAAAAAAGATACGCTTTAAATCCGTGGAATCATTATTGACAAGGAGGGAGATGATTCGAGTGCACTCGTTTGACCGCCGTGCCGGCGTGCGACCCAGACGGGACAGGACGGCACAGTCATAATTTCAGTTTCTCTAGTTTTCCACGGCAAGCTGGCGCGCTAAGCCATTATGCATTGAATTCCGATGACCGTCGCGCTACCTTCTGCCTATAAGTACTATTTCCTGGCCTTCTCAGGTGCCACCGTGACCCAACTTGCCATATCCTCATAAGCCCCCACCGGCCCGACGTCGCTCGCCACGTCCGCCATGCCCCCGCACGTCCGCGGTAGGCGACGCTGGAGGCGGTCACCGCCGGAACTAGTGTTTGGGTTTTCACTGGAAGGCAGATCGAGGGACGAGGCATTCTATCTGTCTTTAGATGGCAATGCGGAGATCGAGGAGTTGTTGGAGCGCGACCGCATGGCGGAGGAGCGGGAGTTGTTGGAGCGCGACCGCCTGGCAGAGGAGCAGTGTCTCGCCGATTTGCGCCGCCAGCGGGACATGGAGCGGCAGCGCACCGACGCTCTGAGTCGCAAGCAGAGCGCCCGCAACTGGGCCGACTACGTGGAGGCCAGCACCCAGCAAATAGCCCTGGAGGCTGTCGGGCACGCACGCGTTCGTGACGCCGATTTTTGCTACCAGCTCGTCAAGTGGGTTTCCCGCTTGGAAGCTGAAGCTTCGGTGGACCACGTCGGCATGGAAAGGGCCAACGCGCGCAAACAACGCGCCCTATTGCACCTCTAGCAAGTCCGAGGCGAGGTGAAGGACGCCGGTGCCGGCGTTTAGCATGGACAGCAGATGGCGGCCGGCATAGTCTAGTTAGCTAAGAGTAAGTTAGTACTTGTACGCTACTAGAGTGTTAGTGGGAGTAGATAGTTCACTTGGCTATGATGGTTGTCAAGGTGGAAGTTCAGTACTCTATATGTGGCTCAGACCTGTTACTTTGCTCTGAATGTTGAACTTTCCGTTTGAACATATGGAATGGGTTGTTATTTTTTTAAATGGGTTGTATTTGTCCTCCACGGTATAGAGGCTGACTTGTGGGCCTAGCAAGTTGACGCGTACACAATCAGGAGATGATTGTATGTGGAGAGGATGACAGCAGGGACCCGCCAAGGTCATGGCAGTACGCAAGCAAGTGCCTCCTTATTTCAAGCCAATAAAAAAATGGCTCCTCCTAGTGGATTTCTGACATCTGGGTCCCATGCCATTGTCAACGTAGTCAATAAACGAGAGAATTGCACAACGAGCGGCTGACACCAGGGACCCAGCAGCTCGCCCAGTTATTTTTGTTTTGGGTTAATTTGATAAATGCCACTCCAAATCTGGTGTATCCGAGAAATGCCACTGCAATTTCCAAACTTTGAAAAATGCCATTTCATGCCATTTCTAGTGGCATTTTTCCAAGTCTGGAGTGGCGTTTTTCAAAGTTTGCAAACTGCAGTGGCGTTTTTCAAAGTTTGTAAAAATTGCAGTGGCATTTTTCAAAGTTTGGAAATTGCAGTGGCATTTTTATGAATCGCCATAATTGGAGTGGCATTTATCTAATTTGTTTTTGAGACGGAAGCAGGGTGTCAACTGGGCTGTGCGGGACACTCTGGCCTGTCTACACAGCCTTTTCTTTTATGTTTACCACACACCAGCCCAGTAGTTTTTTTTCTTTCTGAAAATGGCTAGCCCAGTTTTTTGTGATTTGTCAAGTAAGTCGCTTTATCAGGCCTGCTGGGCTGCAAATCTCTCAAGACGAGGAGAGTGGCCTATCAGTAATGAGAAATGGGATGTACATTTTTAAAACACATCAAACCCCGGCAATTATTTTCAAATATCTTTTTTTCATTTCAAGATTTTAAATTGCATTGATTTTTATGCGTGGACAATTTATTGGATTTTATATTGATATACGTTTATTTTTAAAATCAGTCTGAATGTGACTCGAAATTTTGGGATTAAAAACAGTTCAGACCGCACCGACATATGCAAAATTTCGTATAATTTTTTAACCGTGGCCACAATATGGGCTGTAATGCTAACATAAAGAATATGGGCTCCAAAAAACCCCGTAAGAATTAGAAAATGGGCTGAAAATTATTAGAAATAACGGCAGATGGGCTGTATGTTGTTTTCCACAGATTTGAGGCTTTCCTAAAAAAAGGTTGACGCACAAGCAGTGACTGTTGCATGTCCATCCAGCGGCCGTCGTGCTTCTTCAATCTCTGCTCTTCCTGCTCCAGCCGCTCAAACAAGCGCCGGCGGGACTGCCTGCTCCCTCCTCCCCGCGGCCGGCTGTGCTGCCGCGCAGGCCTCACTGCCCCACTGTACTCCCATCACTGGCCTAGCCATCCCTCTACTCACCCACACCTGCTGTTATTCTCCGGCGATGACAAACGAACCAGTAAACCCTCGTACAGTCGTACTCCCCTCCGCGTGGGAAACAACTCCGAGTCTTCCCTGCCTCCGTGTCGTTCCCTTCCTAGGCCTCGTCGTCGTCCACCGCCTTGGTGCTCTCGGCGCGGCCTGGTCAACGTGGTCAACGACCAACATGCATCTGAAGTGGACTTTAGGTGGAGAGGCCGACAGCTGGGTCCATGGCCGCATGCAAGGATATGCCTCCTTATTACGCACAAAATAATGATTCCTCCACCTGACACCTGGGACCCACCGAAAGGGCCTCTGTATTTCGTGAAAAAAACGTTACCGCCGCTGACAGCTCGGACCCACCAGCTACATCTTTGCACGCAAGGAAGTGCCTCCTTATTACGCACAAAAAAATGAATACTCCCCCTGTTAGCTGGGACCCAGTATAGTGGCAGGCTGACTTGTGGGCCTAGTAAGTTGACGGGGACAGAGGGATTTGTCAACTTAGTCAATATGCACGATTCTAGCTCCAGTGACCATACGATGTCCATCCAACAGCCGTAGTGCTTCTTCAACCTCTGGTCTTCTTGCTCCAGCCGCCCAAACCAGCACCGGTCGTGCCTCGTGCTCCTGCCTCCCGTGGCCGGCTACGATGCGGCGGAGGCCTCTCCGCCCCTACTACTCCCACCGCTGGCCAGGCCATCCCTCTACTCACCCACACCCCCTGTTATTCTGCGGCGACGGCAGCCTCACACCGCAGCCGAACCAGTGAACCCTCGTACTCCTCTCCGCGCGGGCTTCCACTACTGCGTCTTCCCCGGCTCCGAGTCGTCCCCTTCCTAGGCCTCGCCATCGTCCAGACCACCGCCCTAGTGCTCTCGGCACCACATGGTCAACGTGGTCAACGATCGACTTTCATCGAAAGAGTATTGTACGTGGAGAGGCTGACAGCTGGGTCCAGGCGGCCGCAAGGAAGTGCCTCCTTATTACGCGCAAAATAATTATTCCTCCACCTTATAGCAGGGACCCACCGGACGGGCCACCTTATTTTGCGAAAAAAACGTTTCCCCCCTTACTGCTCGGACCCACCAGACAGGCAGCGTATTTCGCAAAAAAAACGTTCCCCCCGCTGTCAGCTTGGACCCCACCGGAACTGCCTCCTTATTACACACAAAAACAGAATACTTCCCCTGCTAGGCAGGACCCACCATGGTGGGAGGCTGACTTGTGGGCCTACTAAGTTGACTGGGATGGGGGCCTTTGTCAACTTTAGTCAATATGAACGATTCTAGCTCCACTGACCGTACGATGTCCATCCAACGGCCGTAGTGCTTCTTCAACCTCTGGTCTTCTTGCTCCAGCCGCCCAAAGCAGCGCCGGTCGTGCCGCATGCTCCTGTCTCCCGTGGCCGACTGTGCTGCCGCGGAGGCCTCACTGGCCCCTACTATTCCCACCGCTGGCCAGGCCATGCGGCAACGGCAGCCTCACACCGCAGCCGAACCAGTGAACCCTCGTACTCCTCTCCGCGCGCGCGCGGGCTTCCACTGACGCGTCTTCCCCGGCTCCCCGTCGTCCCCTTCCAAGACCTCGCCGTCGTCCACCGCCATGGTGCCCTCGGTACGTCTTGGTCAACATGGTCAAGGAACGACTTCCATCGGACATGGACTGTACGTGGAGAGGCTGACAGCTGGGTCCACGGCCGCAGCAAGGAAGTGCCTCCTTATTACATGCAAAATAATTATTCCTCCACCTGACAGCGGGGACCCACTGGATGGGCCACCGTATTTCGCCCCCCTGACTGCTGGGACCCACCAGCTACATCTTTGCAGGCAAGGAAGTGCCTGATAGTCGGGACCCAACTGGTCGAAGCGTACATAGCGTTGTCATTCTGGTCGTGAACGTGTACGTACATATATACTGGTGGATGTAGAGGCGCGCACGTGTCGTAGTAGAGGCGGCCAGGGTGCAAGAAAGAAAATACGGCCACGTATGTGTACATACGGGCGGGGTCTCGAACGCCTACTCGCACATACGTACAGCGAGGGCTCGTGTACATGGCTGGGTTGGAACGGAGAAACAGCAACGTCATCGTGTTCATGGGGAGGCAACAGAATGCGTCGTGTTCATGGGGAGGCAACGGAATGCATCGTGTTCATCGGGAGGGCTTGGACGGAAGAGGCGATGGAAACGAGGCCTGGCGTACCGCAGAACGGAGGAAACGGCCTTGTGTTCAACCGGCCACGTTCGAAACGGGATCCTTTTCATCGGGAGGGGTCTGGCGTACTGCAAAACGGAGGAAATGGACCTCCTACGGTCGAAACGGTGGTCCTGTTGATCGGGAGGGGTGTGGCGTACCGCAAAACGGAGGAAACGGACTTGTGTTGGAGCGCTACGGCCGAAACGGGGGTCCTGTTCATCGGGAGGGGTGTGGCGTACCGCAAAACGGGACTCCACGGGATACTGTTCATCTCCACCGTCGACCCCCTCCAGCCTCCACGAGCTACTGTTCATCCACGGTCGACCTCTTCCAGCCTCCACGGGCTCCTGTTCATCCAGCCTCCACCGCGCGCTACTCCACGGGCTACTGTTCAACCACCCCTCCATCGTCTACTGTTCATCCAGCCCTCCACTCCATGGGGTCCTGTTCTACCACCCCTCCACGGGCACCCCTCCATTGTCTACTGTTCATCCAGCCCTCCACACCACGAGGTCCTGTTCAACCACCCCTCCACGGGCACCCCTCCACCATCTACTGTTCATCCTGCCCTCCACACCATGGGGTCCTGTTCATCCACCCCTCCATGGGCACCCCTCCACCGTCTACTGTTCATCCTGCCCTCCACACCACGGGGTCCTGTTCATCCACCCCTCCGCGGGCACCCCTCCACCGTCTACTGTTCATCCAGCCCTCCACCACACCACGGGGTCCTGTTCATCCAAAGGCAACGCCACCGCTCACTGTTCATCCAGAGGCGGCATCGATCGGCTTCAGTTAGCAGCAGTAGCCAAGGAATCGCTCGATTGGGTTCACTTAACAGCCATCGATCGATCGCTCAGGTTCAGTAACGCGTAGCCTGCAGTGCAATCGCTCGGGTTTAGTTAGAGCCCAATGCCTTGCTCGGGTTCAGTTAGAGCCAACGCCTCACACACACGCGCGTACGTGTATGAGAGAAACGCGCATCGCTCGGCCCCCGACCTCCCACCGTAACCGGGAACTCCCCGAAATTTTCCTCCCCCTCGCTTCTACCACGGTTTTTTCCATCATGGACGGCCCAAAGAATGTCATGCAGCTGCATCTCCGGCCCGCCCAGGACGAAAAGCCCATTTTCTGTCATGATTTTTTGTCATAGAAGTAGGAGCCCACCACATCTATGATGATACCGGGTTTTGTCCCAATTATCGTCATAGAAGTGTCATATGTATGATAGAAAAAAATCGTTCGGCCCAAAATGTCACGGATGTGTCTTTTTTTGTAGTGCTGGGAGGTGGGGAGGGGGAATTAGGTGCCTTCTGCCACAGTGTGGCATCAGCCGTAGTTGTGCAGCACCTGCCGGAGTAGTGCGTTGGACGAACCACAGTGGAGCAGCTGCTGGAGACCATGAGAATGAGGGGCGGCACCAGAGGGAGGAGCAGCCAGGGAGATTTGCCCCTACCCGCCGGCCATGTAGCCTAGCTGGACAGAGCATCGTTGAGGACCAGGCCAGATGGGACTAGTGGCGATGGCTTGCTGGAGGAACCCTAGTGCTGCAGGCAGGGGATCGAGGTAGAGGGAAAGGGGAGAGGAGATCCAAGCGGGCAGGGAAATGAACGCTTGCGTGTTTGTTTTTACTTGAGGGTGAGGTGTGACGCGGGCGTCACTAGTTGCATTTTGAGTGTAATATAGGCAGACAACAGAGTCATTTCACTATTCCCCTTCCCTTCAATTTTTAGTGAGGTTCTACCCGAAACACCCCCCTCCAAAGCGAAATTAGTTAAGCCCAAGCCCATAACTAAAAAATGACTTCTTTACATCTTTTATGGCTTATTTTGACAGTAAGCCCTGAAAAGGCGGAATAGAACTGGCCCTTAACCTGCAATTCAATTATGCGTGCAATGATGAATCACTCCTGCCTGCTATAGTGTACATTTATGCATCATCATACATGGCATAACCTAATACATGTGCATTCTATTATAGAATCTGGAATATGCAATGTTTATGTTAGTTCATATGTTGCACATGATGTTTAAATGACCCTTAAATCTGGTCAGTCAAGTGATGGTCTTTAAGCCTCCTTCTTTGCTTCTTTTCTTGATATGTAAGATTTGCTCACACATCTGTTCAATTGCTTGTTTGCATCAGCCAGCCATACTAGGACTATTTGCTTTGATTACTTGCTATTCTTGACCTAACACTCTAACAGAGCTTGTCAACGATTTAGACACTAAGGGCTGTTGTAGTGGGGCCTTTTCTAACTCATAGGTGACATAAAGGTTTGGCTGTACACTAAAGTAGGCTCTCTAAGAGTACCTGGAGATCCAGTTCGAAGGTCTGCCTAGTTTTAACATAGTGCAGACATAGTAAATACTCATTTCATTGTGTGCAAGTGCAAGAGATGCAGCTTGTTTCATTATGTGGTGTTGTTTTGTTATAATCTCATCCTTTTGTGCTCACAGACTGGAAAGTATGCGTATTTATCTTCCAAGGAGACGAGTAACTAGTTTGTGTCACCTTGCAGAGGGGGTGCAATGAAGATAAGATTGAGGATTTCCAAGTACAAGATGTTAGGAAGGAGCCTTGCAAGAGAAGTAGGAGTTGCACTGAGCCTCTTCAACCTGTTAAGGTAAGTCACTGTATCCAACTCAACAGTTCAACTCCTTGTTTGTTTCAGGCATAGTTAATTTGCTCTTTTTAATTGATTTATTTGTCCTCAGTTAATGAGATGCCCAAAGAATGATGACTGATGTTGGGTACTTGTATAACTATTAGTTGACATAATTAAAGGCCTTACCATTTAATTACTCTGCCGAAGTGTGCATGAAGCTTTGAAGTCTATTAACCAACTATTATTGAATGAGGCTCACAATCTAGTTTATACTAGGATAATGATTGCATAGTTTTGCTTGTTGTAGTATGTTTGTATGAAATCCTCTGTTCTTCAATATGCTCCCTAAGACTTTAATTGTGCTACAGAATGGCCAACTGCTTGCTTACTTCTACGCAACATGCTGTCTAAATTTGTAACTTGTCTGTGTTTTGGATTGGGCCCCAACATCATGCTCCTCTCATGAGCTAAGAGATATTTCTGTATGCAGGCTGCAGAGACTACCATTTTATAATTTTTAAAATATCACCTGCTTATGCTTCATGACGTGTAACATTATTGTTAGTCCTGTTTTGCCATGTACAAAATAGTCTGTCTTGCTCGCTTCACTGACGTAACTATATTTTTGCCCTAGTCGTGTGTACTTACAAAAACATTTCAGGATGAAGTGACATCAACACAAAGATCTGCAAGCAGTGCGGCATGGCCGTTACCGAATGATTATGGATTGGAATTGGAATGTGTTGATGTTCTCGAGCATCAACTAGAGGTGGCAAGACAACATGTACATGATTCTAAACGTACAATCAACAAGTTGAGACTGGACATGCAGGTATTAGATGCAGGAGTCAAAAAATGAAATTAGACACTGAGGTAACAACGAAGGAATTGGAGATTTTGCAGACTGAAATTTGTGCTACCTAAATCCGGCCAATCCTATTTTCTGAAGAGATTATAGTTCAAATGGCGAGTTATGTTGATGCGCGTCCTGATGTATGAGCTGTATTTCCCCAGTGTATGTAATTTGCTTTTTGTGTATGCTTTATTATCACTGGTGCCGAACCATAATGCCCAATGGGTATAATCGGCTGTAATTTCTTTATTGTATAGTGTAGGATTATTCTATGTTTCTATGCCTTAGTCTCTTTATTGTATAGTGTATGTTTTTTAAGGTGATAGTATAGAGTAGGATAATTCTTTGAATATGCTATATCGTTCAAACGGGGGCCAACTCGCCCAAATGTTGTAGTGACCATGGCCCTCCACAGGCCGTACGTTCCATGGGCCATCTACGAGGCGGACGATCCCTGGCCTTCTATGGCCGTCAGATTCGTGGGCCTTCTATGGGCTGTCGGATCCGTGGGCCTTCTATCGGCTGTCGGATCCATGGGCCTTCCATGGGCCAACGGATCCATGGGCCTTCTATGGGCCGTCGGATCAGTGGGCCTTCTGTGGGCCGTCGGGTCAATGGGCCTTCTACGGGTCGTCTCATCTATGGGCCTTGTACGGGCCGTATAAGGGTCGTAAACGGGCTAGAGTGGAAATCATGCGTTTTATGAGCTGACCATAACGGGCCGTTAATCGGCCGTATTTGATGATGCTATGAAAATGGCCGAACAGATTAACGGGTCACAAACGGGGCGATTGTATCCACGGGCTGAATTTGGCCCACAAGCAGAAAAGGCCTGTAACGGGCCGTAAGTAAACGAATGCTGGAAATGAGCCCAAGAATAAATGGGCCCTGAGAAGGCTGAAATATAACATGGGCTGGAAACGGCCCAACAGTATAATGGGTCGTTAATGGGTACAAAGTGATACACTATTCATTACGGGCCAGTTTTACCACGGACCGTTAATGGGCCGAGGGTTACTAATGGCCTAATATGGGCCGAAAGATGTCATGGGCCATACATGGGCCAGAAGTTAAAACGGGCTGGAATTATATTGGACGGCCCAGATGACGCTACTGGGCCTAATTCGGATAGGCCGTAAACGGGCCCTGGGTTAGCGGGCTGTAAATGGGCTATATGCGAACAGGCTGTTAACAGGCTTGCCGTGGGCCGGCCCACCACCTTTTGACCAAGTCAAACGGGCCGGCCTTTTCACAGGAATGGGCCTCTGTTGGGCCGTGCCACGTGTCGATGTATGATAGGCGCTTTGGGTCCAATGATTAGATGACAGCTGTCCCAACGGCGAGCCGACACGTGTTCCCTCCAGCCAATGATGATTTTACACATGGAAAATCCCCATTGGTCGGGGCTGTTAACGGGTTATTGGATCCAAAACCAGACCCGATAGCTTAATGGTGTTCCGTTATGGTGGATGCCACATGTCGGTCACCCTTGACGAAAGCACTTCTATGACGCGTGATTTATCGTCATGGAAGTGGACACTTCCGTGATGATAATTTTGGTAATGTCATGGAACACTTCTACGACAGCACAGGTATGACTATCTTGATTCTGTCATAAATTTGTCACGGATGTACATGCATGACAGAAAACGTGACCTACTGTGACAAACATGTATCATCACGGAAGTGTATTTTTTGTAGTGCAATATGTCATCCACATATAATATTAGAAATGCTACAGAGCTCCCACTCACTTTCTTGTAAATACAGGCTTCTCCAAAAGTTTGTATAAAACCATATGCTTTGATCACACTATCAAAATGTTTATTCCAACTCCGAGAGGCTTGCACCAGTCCATAAATGGGTTGCTGGAGCTTGCACACTTTGTTAGCATCCTTTGGATCGATAAAACCTTCAGGTTGCATCATATACAACTCTTCTTCCAGAAATCCATTCAGGAATGCAGTTTTTACATCCATTTGCTAAATTTCATAATCATAAAATGTGGCAATTGCTAACATGATCTAGATAGACTTAAGAATCGCTACGGGTGAGAAAGTCTCATCGTAGTCAACTCCTTGAACTTGTTGAAAACCTTTCGCAACAAGTCGAGCTTTGTAGACAGTATCACTACCGTCTGTGTCAGTCTTCTTCTTGAAGATCCATTTATTCTCTATGGCTTGACGATCATCGGGCAAGTCAACCAATGTCCACACTTTGTTCTCATACATGGATCCCATCTCAGATTTCATGGCCTCAAGCCATTTCGCAGAATCTGGGCTC
The DNA here is from genome assembly GCF_018294505.1 of Triticum aestivum. Classification (NCBI taxonomy): domain Eukaryota; kingdom Viridiplantae; phylum Streptophyta; class Magnoliopsida; order Poales; family Poaceae; genus Triticum; species Triticum aestivum. Next base: position 82,738,626 of record NC_057812.1, read on the forward strand.
ATCATCGCTTCCTCATAGTTCGTAGGTTCGTGATGGTCAAGTAACATGACCTCTAGAACAGGATTACTGTACCACTCTGGTGCGGATCTTACTCTGGTTTACCTATGAGGTTTGGTAGTAACTTGATCTAAAGTTTCATGATCACTATCATTACCTTCCTCACTAATTGGTGTAGGAATCACTGGAGCTGATTTCTGTGATGAACTACTTTCCAATAAGGGAGCAGGTACAATTACCTCATCAAGTTCTACTTTCCTCCCACTCACTTCTTTCGAGAGAGACTCCTTCTCTAGAAAGGATCCATTCTTAGCAACGAATATCTTGCCTTCGGATCTGTGATAGAAGGTGTACCCAACAGTCTCCTTTGGGTATCCTATGAAGACAAATTTCTCTGATTTGGGTTCGAGCTTATCAGGTTGAAGCTTTTTCACATAAGCATCGCAGCCCCAAACTTTAAGAAACGACAACTTGGGTTTCTTGCCAAACCACAGTTCATAAGGTGTCGTCTCAACGGATTTAGATGGTGCCCTATTTAACGTGAATGCAGCCATCTCTAAAGCATAACCCCAAAATGATAGCAGTAAATCAGTAAGAGTCATCATTGATCGCACCATATCTAATAAAGTGTGGTTACGACGTTCGGACACGCCATTACACTGTGGTGTTCCAGGTGGCATGAGTTGCGAAACTATTCCGCATTGTTTCAAATGAATACCAAACTCGTAACTCAAATATTCTCCTCCATGATCAGATCGTAGAAACTTTATTTTCTTGTTACAATGATTTTCCACTTCACTCTGAAATTCTTTGAACTTTTCAAATGTTTTAGACTTATGTTTCATCAAGTAGATATACCCATATCTGCTCAAATCATCTGTGAAGGTCAGAAAATAATCATATCCGCCGCGAGCCTCAACACTCATCGGACCGCATACAACGGTATGTACTATTTCCAATAAGTCTATTTCTCGCTCAATTGTTCCGGAGAACGGAGTTTTAGTCATCTTGCCCATGAGGCATGGTTCGCAAGCATCAAGCGATTCATAATCAAGTGATTCCAAAAGCCCTTCGACATGGAGTTTCTTCATGCACTTTACACCAATATGACCCAAACGGAAATGCCACAAATAAGTTGCACTATCATTATTAAACTTATATCTTTTGGCTTCAATACTATGAATATGTGTATCACTACTATCGAGATTGAGCAAAAATAGACCACTCATCAAGGGTGCATGACCATAAAAGATATTACTCATATAAATAGAACAACCAGTATTCTCTGATTTAAATGAATAACTATCTCGCATCAAACAAGATCCAGATATAATGTTCTTCCTTAACGTTGGCACCAAATAACAATTATTCAGGTCTAAAACTAATCCCGAAGGTAGATGTAGAGGTCGCGTGCCGACGGCGATCACATCGACTTTGGAACCATTTCCTATGCGCATCATCACCTCGTCCTTAGACAATCTTCGCTTAATCCATAGTCCCTGTTTCGAGTTGCAAATATGAGCAACAGAACCAGTATCAAATACCCAGGCACTACTGCGAGCATTAGTAAGGTACACATCAATAACATGTATATCAAATATACCTTTCACTTTGCCATCCTTCTTATCCGCCAATTACTTGGGGCAGTTCCACTTCCAGTGACCAGTCCCTTTGCAGTAGAAGCACTCAGTCTCAGGCTTAGGTCCAGACTTGGGTTTCTTCACTTGAGCAGCAACTTCCTTGCCGTTCTTCTTGAAGTTCCCCTTTTTCCCTTTGCCCTTTTTCTTGAAACTAGTGGTTTTGTTAACCCTCAACACTTGATGCTCCTTCTTGATTTCTATCTCCGCAGCCTTTAGCATTGCGAAGAGCTCGGGAATTGTCTTGTTCATCCCTTGCATATTATAGTTCATCATGAAGCTTTTGTAGCTTGGTGGCAGTGATTGAAGAACTCTGTCAATGACACTATCATCAGGAAGATTAACTCTCAGTTGAGTCAAGTGGTTGTGGTACCCAGACATTCTGAGTATATGCTCACTGACATAACTATTCTCCTCCATTTTGCAGTTGTAGAACTTATTGGAGACTTCATATCTCTCAATCCTGGCATTTGCTTGAAATATTAACTTTAACTCCTGGAACATCTCATATGCTCCATGACGTTTAAAACATCGTTGAAGTCCCGGTTCTAAGCCGTAAAGCATGGCACACTGAACTATCGAGTAGTCATCAGCTTTGCTCTGCCAGACGTTCACAACTTCTGGTGTTGTTCCTGCAACGGGTCTTGCACCTAGCGGTGCTTCCAGGACGTAATTCTTCTGTGCAGCAATGAGGATAATCCTCAAGTTACGGACCCAGTCCGTGTAGTTGCTACCATCATCTTTCAACTTAGCTTTCTCTAGGAACGCATTAAAATTCAAAGGAACAATAGCACGGTCCATTCATCTAAAACAACATAGACATTCAAAATACTACCAGGTACTAAGTTCATGATAAATTAAAGTTCAATTAATCATATTACTTAAGAACTCCCACTTAGATAGACATCCTTCTAATCATCTAAGTGATCACGTGATCCAAATCAACTAAACCATGTCCGATCATCACTTGAGATGGAGTAGTTTTCAATGGTGAACATCACTATGTTTTTCATATCTACTATATGATTCACGCTCGGCCTTTCGGTCTCAGTGTTTCGAGGCCATATGTGCATATGCTAGGCTCGTCAAGTTTAACCCGAGTATTATGCATGTGCAAAACTGGCTTGCACCCGTTGTATGTGAACGTAGAGCTTATCACACCCGATCATCACGTGGTGTCTCGGCACGATGAACTGTAGCAACGGTGCATACTCAGGGAGAACACTTGTACCTTGAAATTTAGTGAGAGATCATCTTATAATTCTACCGCCATACTAAGCAAAATAAGATGCATAAAGGATAAACATCACATGCAATCAAAATATGTGACATGATATGGCCATCATCATCTTGTGCTCATGATCTCCATCACCGAAGCATCGTCATGATCTCCATCGTCACCGGCGCGACACCTTGATCTCCATCGCAGCATCATTGTCGTCTTGCCAACTATTGTTTCTATGACTATCGCTACCGCTTAGTGATAAAGTAAAAACAATTACATGGCGATTGCATTGCATACAATAAAGCAACAACCATATGGCTCCTGCCAGTTGCTGATAACTCAGTTACAAAAAATGATCATCTCATACAACAATTTATATCATCACGTCTTGACCATATCACATCACAACATGCCCTGCAAAAACAAGTTAGACGTCCTCTACTTTGTTGTTGCAAGTTTTACGTGGTTGCTATGGGCTTAGCAAGAACCGTTCTTACCTACGCATCAAAACCACAACAATTTTTCGTCAAGTGTGTTGTTTTAACCTTCAACAAGGACCGGGCGTAGTCACACTCGATTCAACTAAAGTTGGAGAAACAGACACCTACTAGCCACCTGTGTGCGAAGCACGTCGGTAGAACCAGTCTCATGAACACGGTCATGTAATGTCGGTCTGGGCCGCTTCATCCAACAATAGCGCTGAATCAAAGTATGACATGCTGGTAAGAAGTATGACTATTATCGCCCACAACTCTTTGTGTTCTACTCATGCATATAACATATACGCATAGACCTGGCTCTGATACCACTGTAGGGGAACGCAGTAATTTCTAAAAAATTCCTACGATCACGCAAGATCTATCTAGGAGAAGTGTAGCAACGAGCGGGGAGAGTGTGTCCACATACCCACGTAGACTGAAAGCGAAAGCGTTAAGTAACACGATTGATGTAGTCGAACGTCTTCGCGATCCAACCGATCAAGTACAGAGCGCACAGCACCTCCGCGATCTGCACACGTTCAGCTCGGTAACGTCCCTCGAACTCTAGATCCAGCTGAGGCCGAGGGAGAGTTCCATCAGCACGACGGCGTGGCGATGGTGATGATGAAGTTACCGGTGCAGGACTTCATCTAAGCATTATGAAGATATGACCGAGGTGGAAAACTGTGGAGGGGGGGCACCGCACACGGCTAAAGATCAACTTGTGTGTCTATGGGGTGCCCCCTCCCTCGTATATAAAGGAGGGGAGGAGGGGGCCGGCCAGCCACAAGGCGCGCAGGGGGGGATCCTACTCCAAGTAGGAGTAGGTTCCCCCTTTCCTAGTCCAACTAGGAGAAGAAGGAAGGAGAGGGAGAGGGAGAGGGAAAGAGGGGTCACGCCCCTCCCCTTGTCCTATTCGGACTCCCCTTGGGGGCGCACCACCTCCTGGTGCAGCACTCTCTCTCCCCTAAAGGCCCACTAAGGCCCATTACTTCCAGGGGGGTTCCGATAACCCTCCGGCACTCCGGTTTTATCTGAAACTATCCGGAACACTTCCGGTGTCCGAACAACATGGTCCATTATATCAATCTTTATGTCTCGACCATTTCAAGACTCCTCATCATGTCCGTGATCTCATCCAGGACTCTGAACAACCTTCGGTACATCAAATCACATAAACTCATAATACCAATCGTCATCGAACGTTAAGCGTGCGGACCCTACGGGTTCGAGAACTATGTAGACATGACCGAGACACATCTCCGGTCAATAACCAATAGCGGAACCTGGATGCTCATATTGGTTCCTACATATTCTTCGAAGATCTTTATCGGTCAAACCGCATAACAACATACGTTTTCCCTTTGTCATCGGTATGTTACTTGCCCGAGATTCGATCGTCGGTATCTTCATACCTAGTTCAATCTTGTTACTGGCAAGTCTCTTTACTCGTTTCGTTATGTATCATCCCGCAACTAACTCATTAGTCACATTGCTTGCAAGGCTTATAGTGATGTGCATTACTGAGAGGGCGTAGAGATACCTCTCCGACAATCGGAGTGACAAATCCTAATCTCAATCTATGCCAACTCAACAGACACCATCGGAGACACCTGTAGAGCATCTTTATAATCACCCAGTTATGTTGTGACGTTTGATAGCACATTAAGTGTCCCTCTGGTATCCGGGAGTTGCATAATCTCATAGTCATAGGAACATGTATAAGTCATGAAGAAAGCAATAGCAATAAACTAAACGATCATAGTGCTAAGCTAATGGATGGGTCTTGTCCATCACATCATTCTCTAATGATGTGATCCCGTTCATCAAATGACAACTCATGTCTATGGCTAGGAAACTTAACCATCTTTGATTAACGAGCTAGTCAAGTAGAGGCACACTAGGGACACTCTGTTTGTCTATGTATTCACACATGTACTAAGTTTCAGGTTAATACAATTCTAGCATGGATAATAAACATTTATCATGATATAAGGAAATAGAAACAAAAACTTTGTTATTGCCTCTAGGGCATATTTCCTTCATGGACAACCAACAAATATGTAAAGCAAAAAAAACAAGTTACAATACATACATGTGTTCATGTAGCCATGCATGAATGGATCTATCTATCCTCCTTAAAATATGATTCAATTAATTTAATGTATCAAAAAATGTTTTGTCGATTACATTGTGTATCAAAAAATAATCCATCACAAAATTTAGTGCACGACCTTGTTTTGTCGAAGCAACATGGGTGCACCAAGCGGGTGGGCTTGTTTTCAATTTGGGCCTGCTTTTTCTCACAGTTCTCCATGAACAAAAATTTGGCCAAAGTAAAAACAAGTAAAGAAGTATATGTTTGTTATAGGTTTATTTGCCGAAGCAACATTTCATTTGGAGGTTTTAGCCGAAGCATTTTTCGCTAAACATGGGTGACTCTATGCTATAAAAAGGGTTGGTGCCCCTAAGCGGGTGGGCTTGTTTCTCTTTGGGCCTAGTTATTTTCTCACGGTCTAACATCTATTCGGCAGCCCAGATTTTTTTACTAGAAACTGAATTTGGGTGTGCACTCTGTTAACTGAAGGACAAAAACAGGGGCATGAGCACTGAATAATTTTTCAAATTGCTGCTTCGATTCAGTTACATGAACTTGGCATGGCACAGATTGCGTCCTCTGCCCTGACAAGCATAAATGCCCATTCTAATGACGGATGAACAACAAGTAAAAGAAAAGAAGAGCAATGATACAATAATAGAACCCCCTGCCATGATATTTGCTTGCTTCTGCAAATCGATCATATGCATTAGATGTTTGTTGATCTTCCTCAGTTCCTCGTTCAGTTCGCACTCCGTGTGCAGTTCAGCATTGCGCGCATACCTCACCATCGGCAGGACTCTGCCCACCCCTCGCCCGTCCGAGCTCCCCAAATTCTCCACAGCAATCGGCGGCACCCCACCCAAATTGAGCTCCCAGGTTGCAGCCCTGCTCGAATCAATGTAGCCCTCAAACTGAATCTCTCTCAATATAATCATCCATCCACTCGAAATGGGTACAATTCTTCAGGATCTGAAAACAACAGCATGAACCCTAAATTCCAAATTCGACGAGAAAAATGAAATATGGAGAAATTAGAGAAAACAACAGTGAAAAGAACGGGCTAAGAACTGAGATATAACCTTGCCATCCCTTCCCGCCATTGTTTTGCTTAAGCATTTCACAAATTCGCGCCCAAGATTGCCATTCTCATCAGTCTTACTGACCCACCGTTTAAGAGGCTCTGGGCATGGGCAATTAGGGCACCTTGTGAGTGACACTGGACCATACTGTCGCCATTTTGAGTGCGTGGCATAGAAGGTAGACATCTACGCTAGGTCGCGGGAGAAGAGAAAGATTGGGGAAAGGGGAAGCAATGGGCAGCGGCGGGCGGACGGGCACGGGCGCTCGTCTCTTCTAGCTGCGAGAGGTGGATCCCGTGCTTACATGGACAAGTGGCGGGTCCCACGCTTATGTGGATAAGTGGTGGGTCCAATCCCTAACAGCTAATGAGGGCATCCGTTGAGTTTAAGGGCCATGTTGTGCCTGGGGTATTTACGCGCTCAAATGTGTCGCACCACAGCCATTCGATCGAACAACACCACACTCCTTACAATTCCCATGAAATACGTCGCATAGGAGCTATAAGCCCCTTGTCGACGGTGGAAGCCTTCCTCCTCCGTCCCAATGCCATGACACGCCCCCCATCCATCGTCCACCAGAAACCACCCACCATCGCCCCCTCCACCAAACATCACCCACCACCACCTCCTCCTCATGGACGGAGTAAGTTGGCGAGGAGCCACCACCACCGGTGCGGGTGCGGGTGCGGCTGCCACGCCCTCCACTGCCGCGAGCGCGGGATTCCTAGCTCAAGTTCTTCCGTGCGGTAGCCACGTCCATGGGTATGTCCCTCCAGTCCTTTCTGATGCGACTGTGGCGAGCTTGCGGTGTGGCGAGCGGCGAAGACCATGAGGAACTCACCAAGAAGAAGAATGGCAGGATGGCGGGCACCAAGAAAAGGGCAGGGAAGAAGAGCAAGAAAGGGAGGGGGAAGAAGAATCGGGAGGAGGAGGAGGAAGACAAGAACAAGGAAGAGGAGGAGGAGACGCTCGAGAACAGCGACCAAGATGCCCAAGAGGATGAGGTTGAGATCAAGAAAAAGAACAAGGCGGCCAAGAACAAAATGTGCCGAGCCAAGAAGGCCAACAAGACTAAGCGCAGAAAGGAGGAGAAGGCCAAGAAAAGGTCCAGGGAGAAGAAGCATGAAGACAAGGAGGAGGAGGAGGAGGAGATTAAGGAAGAAGAGGAGAAACATGCCAAGAAGGAGGCACTCCAGGCCAGGAAGAAGAAAGAGGAAGCCATGGAGAAGAAGGCGCTCGCGGCCAAGGAGGAGGAGGACAAGAAGCACGCCAGGAGAAGGATGAAGGAGGCCATCAAGATGAGGGAGGAGGCCAAGGAGAGGAAGGAGGACAAGGGCACAAGGCCAAGGCTTCCGCGGGCATGGACGGAGCTAGAGGACATGGGTCTACATGTGTACACCCATTATTTCTTTTCAATAAAGAGTATATACGTACATCGTTAAACCATATGGTTTAAAAAATATTTTGTTAAATTTGTACATTGTGTATCCCACACATATGGTTTATTAAAAATATTGTCAAATGTGTACAAGGGTGCTCCAAAAACAAGTATATTGTACTCTAGAATTTTCTAAAGATATATTATTCATAATTATATAATACAACCACTATTACACTATTTGTGAAACTATATATTTTAGAGATATGTAACATACCTATGCATAAACTACATAAATTACACAAGTTTCAAAAAAATTAAAAAAAGTTACAAAGCAGAAATTATATTCAATGCAACACTTAAGTATTTTTCAATGATATACATTACAATTATACAATAAATAATTAAATAATATTGTTAAGTATGCCAAATAAGGAATGTAAAAATATACTTCTTCCTATAAAAAATATATTTACTCCTTAACACAGTAGTATAGTAAGTATAAAATTTTAATATAAAATATGTAACACTAGAATTTTCTAAAGATATATTTTTCATAATCATATAATACAACCACTATTACACTATTTGTGAAACTATATATTTTAGAGATATTTAACATACATATGCATAAACTACATAAATTACACAAGTATCAAAAAAATTAAAAAATCGTTACAAAGCAGAAATTATATTCAATGCAACACTTAAGTATTTTTCAATGATATGCATTACAATTATATAATAAATAATTAAATAATATTGTTAATTGTGCCAAATAAGCAATGTAAAAATATACTTCTTCCTATAAAAAATATATATAGTCCTTAACACAGTGACGCGGATTTTTGGGACATGGTGCCACGCGAGGATGTAATCTGGGCAGTCGATGCATGCTATGTGATTAGCACTTTATATAGTGATTAAATGAATACGCCAACGCTATGCTAGGTTAATTCAGCAAATAAATTTATATGTGCTGGTGGTTGGGCATCTTAAATGAAGCTCATATGTAACTGAGAAATCAATGTGAGGTGTTGCGCATTTTTAATGGCCCAGTGGTTTGCATGCACACATTGAATGTTGGTAACTAAACCGCGTGGGGTTAACTCGTTTTTTATTCTTTGATCAACTGTTGTTCATAGTATGTGTTTTTTAAGTTCTTCATAGTACTTGTTGGGATTGTAATAGTGCTTCCCCTAGTGGAGACGATAGGGTTCGACATATATATGATGTGTTCATTTTTCAAATGGCATACACATGATGTTAGGGACCTAAGACAATTTAGTTACTAGTCTTATTGAGGAGATATAACATTACTTGAAATAAAAAATGTTAACACAAATATCTATAGATGCCGAGCTTTAAAAACTGGATTGCAAGAAATTAGTATTACATTTAGGAGCAGCTGGGTTGTGGTCTTCATCACTACTAAAGGTACTTCATAAGGATGCAAATAATACTAGCAAATTAACATGAACGTCGGTACATCTGCTAGGGTGGGTGCTAGGGTGGGTTGTGATAATGAGCCATTATCAACATCATTATGGTGGGATCAATGGCAAATGGGATGTGGGCCAGATATCATTATTGCTGCCGAAAGGCCAACATATGTCTAGTCACTGACATAGTAATTTGGATTATTTTCACAACTGCCACTCCTGCCCATCTCCTCCTCTCGTCCGGGAGGATATCTTATGCTCCCACACATTAGGTGCTCCCATGATGCATTTTTTCAAAAAAAAACATATTTAGCTGTTTCAAAAAATTCAAAAAATAATTATGAGTGTTCATAAGACATATATGTTGACAACCTGTAAAAAGTTCAACTCAAAATTTCAAAATGCACAAGGGAAACAAAAAGGACAAATCTGAACGTAAATAGTACCATTTTGGCTTTTGGCTTTTTGTGGCACTATTCATACTAAATTTTTATTTTTTGTTTCTCGATGTGTGTTTCGAATTTTGATTTGAACTTTTTACAGATTGTAGACACATGCCTTTTAAACACTCACAAATTTTGTTAGAATATTATGGAACATTTAAATATGATTTTTTGAAAAATGATAGCATGGTAGCATGTAATGTGTGGTAGCATCTAATATTTTTCCCTCTCGCCTAAAGCTGGTAGCACATAAATGGACAGTAACTCAATGCGTTTTGGTCCGCACAAAGCTGCAGGGAGCATGTTGCAGTTACCCATTCAACCTGACAAAAACTCAATGCACTCAGAGTGAATAGGGAAACTATACTACCTGGATACGGTAAAGAGATATTAGTATACGCGCTTTGTGTATTGAAACTGCACAAATCACGTGGGAGCTAACCGGCAGGATTACATCCTCGTGTGCCACTATGTTCACTCGTGATTTATCGTTAACACACTAGTATAGTAAGTATAAAATTTTAATATAAAATATGTATATATCAAAAGGAGCGGGGCAATAGGAACTAAATTGATGAATCAAACAAAAAAATTGCAGATTTGTACACCCAAATTTGAAATGCTGGCTTCGCCACTATCCGCTGGTGCTCTGTCTACATAGTGCTCTGCTGCTACCGATGAGTATGAGATACGCACGATCGATCCCCTCCCCTGTTCCATGCGCTTAATTTCTTTTCTGCTCCCGTCCTGTGTGAGTTGGTAAAACATAAAAGGATCATCGTTAGTTGTTGTGATGGTACCTTCTCTGCTTCGAATGATCATCAACTTCCTGGTCTAGTTCCAGGTTTCAAACCAACAAAATTCACTCATCCTTGAATTCGAAAACCATTTTGAGCAAATTAACAAATTTTATTTAAATTTAGATAGATTTGAATTTAAAGTATTTAATAAACTCTCACTAGTGGAAAAACGGCTAGCCACAACTTTCGTTTGTGGCGCGCCATTTTTCATTAACGGCGGCACTATATAACTTGCTATTGCTGGTATTGCTAATACTTCATATGCCACTACTATGTGGGCCCAGACCGGTTGCAGTATATTGCTGTCGTGCGATTTATAAACACGCCATAGATACTTAACCTTGTGTTGTCGTGCCTTCGTCAGGAACGCTAGCACTAAGTTGTGCCTATATATAGATGTGTTGGCAGCTCCTTGTTTTCAAATACATTCACTTCCATTCTTAAACAAAATTCTACTCCCTCTTAGTCACCTACTTTGGTGACAATGGACCCACCAGAGCTTGTCGAATCGGCACGAGCCCCCCATTCGAGCCCACGTCGGCGGGGCGTGTCGAAAATTTGGGACTCCGTTGCCTTGGCTGAGCTCTCATCTGGCCCCGTTACACTGACGATGTTCTTAGTCTAGATCAAGAGTCTGTAGTACTAGAAACTATATATATATATATATATATATATATATATATATATATATATATATATATATATATATATATATATATATATATATAGGGATTGACTATTCGTCACCCTGGGTGAGGAATAGTTATTCTTCACTCCTCCCTATTTTACCACCAATGCACTGTAATTTTACGTTCCGTAAGTTTTGTCTTATTTCTGACGTAAAAAGAGACCGTAAGAAAATATATAATCGCCGTAAAAAATATTTTATGTTATGTAAAATTACAAACGTAAAAACATAGTGTAAAATATACATAAACTCCAAATTTTCTTGTCTTATGACCTATATTTTTATTTTCTTATACCAAATTTTACGTACGGAATCAATAGGAATCTAACTATTTGAATTATGAATGTAATTTAATTATAAAGTGATCGTAAGATTACCTCGGGTGAAGAATAACTTATTCTCCACCCTGATATATATATATATATATATGTTATTATTTTCATCCTTCAACTATTAAATTTCTATTATTTTAAATGGAAATAATGACATTTTTCTGAATATGTACTTTGAGACTTTAAATTTACTTTTTTTCCTTTTTAGTTTAAGACTTGAAATATATTGTTTTGAGCCTTCAAATATGTAGTTTGACACTTCCAAACTTTTTTCTTCATTTTTTATGTGGTGATCTTTTTTACAGTATATTATAGTTTACTTTTATATAATTTCTATTATATTAATGTAAATAATGACATTTTTAAAATATGTACATTGAGACTTTAAATTTACTTTTTTTTAGTTTAAGACTTGAAATATATAGTTTTGAGCCTTCAAATTTGTAGTTTGACACTTCCAAAAAAAATTCTTTTTAGTTTTTTATGTGGTGATCTTTTTTATAGTATATTATAGTTTACTTTTATTAAATTTCTATTATTTTAAAATGCAAATAATGACATTTTTAAAATATGTATTTTGATACTTTAAATTTACTTTTTTAGTTTAAGATTTGAAATATATAGTTTTGAGCCTTCAAATATGTAGTTTGACACTTCCAAAAAAAATTAGTTTTTTATGTGGTGATCTTTTTTATAGTATATTATAGTTTACTTGTATTAAATTTCTATAGGTCATTGCCATTGTCAATTTTTTATTTGCATCGCTGGGGTTCATCACTGCTAGGCAGTGACAATTTGCTGTAGTTGTCTAGAATTAAGGTTGATATATTTTTCAATCTTCAGTTCACACTAGCTGTAGAAACTGGAAGTGCAATCTATCAATCAAATTAAGGTAGATATATATTTTAAGTCATCATCTTTGGAAGCATCTAAATTCTGAAACAAAGTGTTTGAGTTGTTGTTGTAATCCATAACAAAGTGTTTGAGTTGCTTCTGTGTACTAGTTTTTCACCATCTCACATATATCACTAGCTTCTCATTGAATCTTGGGTTTAATTCAAATAGTTGAGTGTCCAATGTGGCAATATGTGGCAAATATAGTGTCCAAAGAAAATTTCCACTCGAAAGTAATGCTCCAAGTTAGGTGTTGCAAAATAGTTGAGTGTCCAAAGAAAATTTCCACTCGAAAGTAATGCTCCAATTTAGCTGTGGCAAATATAGTCACAATCCAAACAAGGCCTTAGGGGTTGTTTGCTTCCAAGCCACAACTTGCCACACTTTGTCACAACTCAACTTAGGCAAGTTTGACCAAGTTAGTTGTGTGTTTGGTTCTTGCCCACATGTTATAGATACAAACTGGCATATATACACTACACTTCATCCATATAATTGTGTGAAGATATCAATAGTGCTATATTGTTGTTGTCCAAAGCTAGTTATGCACATGCTATAATATTGTTGGTGTTTTACCCTTGATGAAATCTGCCAAGTCTGAAAATGGCAGAATTAAAACTTGCCATGTTTCCATGATGTTTCCCACTAATCTATAACTATTTTCAACATTATCAGTAAAGATGTTTTGTTATGAATTACCAGTACATTCATGCCATGCCTTTTGTTGCCATGTAAACTTGCTTTAAATATGCCATGTTAATATAACAATTTGCTAATGTAGCATACTCCATGATGCTAATGAACTAGAACCTTTGGATGAATTGTTGTGCATCTAGCATACTCGATCCACATGCCATGCATATGCATTTTATGTTACTGTAGCATGTCTTGGTCTTGCTTGTATATTGTCATGTTGCGGTTATGGACAGATTTGCATTGTATACTTTGACATGTGTGTTTGGTCCTTGTCATAATAACCTATACTTGTTATCGTTTTGAAGTTCCAGCCATGACTAGCTGGAACAACCACTACTAGTCCTCGTGCAACTTCGCGGCCTATGAAGTTGACAAAGGCGAAACGAGCACCAACCAGGCAAGATTACAAAAACATACATGAGCATTGCAAACACATGCATATATACATATATCATCTAACCATTCATTATTGGTGATTTCAAATATTTGACTTGCCAAGCGTATGTACGAGACCCATCTCCAGAACCGGTCCAGCAGCAGCTATCGGTACGTGACGTGTACATGCTCAGCCGTGAGCTTGTCACGTCAAAGGAGAGTACAATGAAGGCACTTAAGGAGTTGAATGACTCCCTGAAGAAAGAGAAGGAAGAGATGATCGATGAGAACTCTGATCTCTGCGATAAGAAATTGAAGCTCATCGACCAGAAGGAGCTATTGGTCACCGAGATCGAGTCTATGAAGAAGGAGATACGGCTCCTGAAGGACGAGAGGGAGGAACTGAAGACCCGCAAAATCTATTCCAGAAAGGAGGGACAGAGCAACAGGAACAAGTTACGTGAGATGAGGATCATTCTTCATCATAGCTAGTTAGCGGATAACAAGTTGCGTGAGATGAGGATAAATTTTGTTTGTAGCTAGCTACCGGATAACTTTTGCTTATAGGTAGCAAGCTAGTTGATCACTACTGTTGATCACTACTGTTTGTGAATTTGAAGTTACCACTAGAAGTTTATATAGCTGCACATATACTAATAGTTGGTTACTTTTTTTATTACTGAAAAATACAAATTGCATGTGTTGCCTCACAATAAACGCCATAGATAATACAATATATTGCTAGCGTTAGCCAGGTGGCATGCCATCTATACTAAAATACTGCTGACGTGTCTGCCAACGCCGCCACTAAATTGTTTTCACTGGCACCATATTGGTGGCGTTGAGTCTCTACGCCAGCAAGGCACTTTTTGCCACGCCATAGCTAGGCTTTTTTCCACCAGTGTCTGGTTTAGCAACATCTTTATATGCTGGAACTCATGTATCCCAATGGTTCGTCGTTACTTCAATCTCTATAGACCCAGGTTCCAGTAAATTAAATGTTTTTGCAAAATTTTCATACAACAGAAATAATAAAGTATTGAAAAAGCAAAATGTGAGTATACGATCCCTGGTGCATGCACTTGCGATTCAACACTGGACAATTGATGGAATTCCCATGTTCTTTCCTATGATGCGCTTTAATTCAGCAAAATAGAGTGATTGAAAGATCTTTATTTTGTAGGATCAAGAGCGTGCTCATGTGAGTTACTGGAATGAAAATCGATACAAGAGCAATAAACCGTGCCTAGACTGTTACCTTGACCCCAATGTCAAAAGGCCCCTGGAAATCGGCAACAATGATAAAGAGGTAGCTATATATGTTCTCTGAATTTTCCAGTTCCGTGGTTGATCATCGTGTTGACTTGAATATCATTAATTTTCCTTCCAGTTTCATCGCCATCTCAAGAAGTTTTACAGGTCCAAAGGAGTTCAATTTGGAAGGTGCAGCAAGAAGGGCTGCGGTGTCATAGCCAAGACGACGGATATCCAACTCCATCCGTTCTACTGCCATGCCATGGATTGAGCAAATGAAGCCACTGTTTGGGCTGTGCTTCTATATGTAGTGAGTGCTACTCTGTTTTAGTGTTTTTCCCATGAGCCGTGTCTGTAGTGCGCTCTTTGGAGAACTGTGCTAGTGTGCTCTTTGGAAAAGATTGTAGGAAAATCTCGTGAATGGACTTTCATAATGAAAGGAATGGTTATGGTATCCTTTTTCTTAAGGTTGATTCTGTACAAGGCTGTTTCAACAGCACAACTTAGCACGGATGTCCTTTGCATTCAGAATACAAGCGATAGTGGCCAACTTAGCAGTTACCACCGCCTTCTAGGCACTCAATTACTCTACACTACTCATCAACCCGCACAGCTGCACGGGCTAGAAATAAAGTATATACACAATTTAGAATTTCATATTGTTAATAAGAGTTACCTGAAAAGACAAAATGCACTTTAGGGAAATATTGGTTCAAAATACTTGTTCAACCCTTCAATGTAATAGCTATGTCACATCCTATAAATTAAGGTTTACTATGCGTACACGTTTTTATTATTCTTGTGTGCATGAATTTCTTTGTGAGTAAAATTAGGCTTTGTAGCCACTCTCTATTACAAAAAAGGTGATGTTTGATAGGCACGCCTCTTCTGCCCTTTAGTTTCAATTTGAAAAATAATTTTGTAAGTAAGAAAATATTGTGTTGAGTCTATACAGGGCTGTCGATGCCCTTGCGGTCATCCTGAATAAGGCCAAAGCCTGCGGTCATATCCGGGGCGTCGTCCCCCACCTTGTGGACGGAGGAGGGGTCTCCCTCCTCCAATATGCGGACGACGCCATTATCATGGTGGAGGGCTCCGCGTCCGACATCGCCAACCTGAAGTTCCTCCTCCTGTGTTTCCAACAGATGTCAGGACTCACCATCAACTTCGACAAGAGCGAAGTGATGGTCCTCGGCTACCCCCCGGACGAAGCTTTGTCCATTGCGGGCCGGCTTAACTGCCGCCTGGGCACCTTCCCCACTACCTACTTGGGGGTGCCCATTAGTGACTCCAGACTCACCGTCGCGGATCTTCGCCCGATGGTGACTAGGATGCAGCACAGGGTTGAACCCTGGAGGGGACGTTGGCTGTCGAAAGCGGCTAGGGTGAAATCAACTCCTCGCTTGCTAGCCTTCTCTGGTTTCTCATGAGCTTCTACAGCCTGCATGAGACCCTCCACCAGGAGGTGGCACTAGTAGAAAACGGGCCTATTGTCCCGGTTCGTAAGGGCCTTTTGTCCCGGTTCCTGAACCGGGACTAAAGGGTCATTACTAATGTCGTGGCCCTTTAGTTCCGGTTCTAACCAGAATCGGGACAGATGGGCCTCCACGTGGCCTGCGCGCTGAGCCCAGGCAGGAGGGCCTTTGGTCCCGGTTGGTGGCACCAACCGGGACCAAAGGCATTCACGCGTCAGCATTTCTATGGCTGGGGGTTTTGTTTTTTTAAAGGGGGGGTTGGGGGTTTTGGAGGGTTAATTTAGGTATTCCATATATTGTGTAGCTAGCTAATTAATAGAGAGAAGTGTCCTCTCTTATATATGTCCGTGTTTGGTCGACGGCACGTACTATACATACGAGAGGACTAGACACGCTAGCTAGCTAGTAAGCAAACGAAGGAAACAGAAGATCGTCATGAACATATATGCATACAGAGAGAAGTGATATCGACCACCTCTCCTTCTCGGAGAGATTGGTCGAACAACAAGTTCACGTATATCTATCCGACACTACCGGCTACATATATACAATAATTATCTCTTACAAATATAATCTCCTAAACTACGGACGCATGGTCCACATAGTATTCTCCGTCTTCAGCGATCATGTGGTCAAGAAAGAATGCCGCCAATTCCTCTTGAATTGCTCGCATGCGATCTGGTGCTAGGAGTTCATCCCGCATCTGAAACATCTAATTTGAAGAAGGGGTCAATACATATATATATGAATGAATGAAACTCAACACAAATGATGGTAATAAAATAAAATTGTGAATATTGTTATTTACGCACTTCATATTGTTCGTCAGAGTAGCCCCGCTCACAGGTCGTGTGGCGGATGGACTCGCAAATGTAGTATCCACAGAAATCATTCCCTTGTTCCTGCCACAACCACTTTACAAGAAATAGAGGTCAATCAAACTAATAAGCAAGAATGACAAATGGTATTGATGAAACTAGCGCTTGAATCACTAGGAGATGCGCAGAACATGCTACTATAGTACTTACTTTCGAGTGTCTAAATTCCAGCTCCTTCGGCAGTCCCGGAGCTTTTCTGGTGAATTTTCTCCAAACCCTGCCAGACAAAGAAAACAATTACTTGATATCAGAAATGAACAAAGTTGCTGATATGGTGGATAATGATCGATTTAACTTACTTCTCGAGCATTTGAGTCATGTCCGCATACTCCTGGGGATCTTTTCGTTTAGAGTCCAAGACAGTTACTACTCCCTGTTCAAGCCTAATCTCTAGGAGAATATAGTGGTACCTGCGCACGCATGCATAACTCATCAATTACATTACTATAACCTGGACTAATATATAAGGCAAATCGAATATGCACAAGACAGTAACACTCACTTGAAGTTGTAAGGAAAGAGTATTATATCTTTGTTTTCATTTATTTTGAATGATCGTAGCAAGTTGGCCTCGGTATTTGCGGCATGAAATTTAACCTCAGTTGCATCTATGAGATATGTGTTAATGAACCCAATATCACCGACTTGTCTTTTCTTCAATTCGACAATCTTCAATCTGCATAATATAGTGAGGATAATTATAAATATATGCAATGAAAGAGCTGAGCTATATAGAGAGACTTAATGACAGAAGTAGTAGTACTTACAGACAGTAGCAGGTGACCGTTGCTTTATCGAGGGCCAATTGATTGAAAAACTGATAGAACTCCTCAAATGGAATAGGCAACAGATCAATTCCAACGAGGTCATGCTCATTTTTAACTCTCACATACAAAGTACTCCTCCCCCCAGACTCTCTGCAGATTTTCAAGTACCAATCATGCAATCTTCGCATCATCGTTGATAGAGATCTTTCATCTTTGACGAGAGGCTTCCTGTACTCGTATCTGTGTATCTGCACGTCCATGAAATCATAATGTACATCGTCGGGCAGGTAATCTCCAAGATTGCTATAACCGGGCACCATCCTCGGATCGACGATGTCGCTAGGCACCTTGAGCGGGGGGCACGGTTGATTCCCTTGTTTGCCGAGCTGGGAAATTTGTTTCCCAGCTCGTCGTTCTTTCATCCTTTGATCACTGACTGTACTTCCCGAACGCTCTGCTTCGACAAATGCCTTTCCAATAATGCGCTCATAGTTGCCTTTCGGCGGACACTTGGGTGGTTTTGTCAGGGCAGCCAGAGTGCGCTTCGCTTTCACCGGATCTACCTTCTCCTCCGGAGGTGGATGTCTCTGTGCTTTCAACCCTTCAAACCAGTCCTTCACTTCGGTTCACGCGATCTTCGCGTTCTCCTTTGGGGTCATCTCGTATGGTAACTTCTCTGAAGTCTTCAGAGAAGGACCGAATCTGTATGTCCTCCCGCCTCTGGCTGTACTGCTAGACGCCGACAGAGCAGATGGAGCGACTGTCTTCTTTACTTGCTTACGAGGCGGAGGAGAAGGACTACGACGCGCCGGAGCAGCTGGAGCAGCGGCGGGTCTCCTCCGCCCTTGCTGACGAGGCGGAGAAGGAGGAGGTTGGCTGCTCGGACGCGCCGGCGCAGGCGGAGAAGGAGGCGGAGTGCCGCCACGCGCCGGAGAAGGAGCCGGCCGAGTGCCCTGATCGTCACTCACCGGAGGAGGAGGCGGAGTGCCCTGACTCGCCGAAGGAGGAGGAGGCGGAGGCATCCAGTTCGGAAGGTTGATGAGCTCCTTCCGCCATAGGCATGGAGTCTTCAGAGCAGAACCCAGCCGAGTCTCCCCTTCACCGGTAGGGTGGTCAAGCGGGAGGTCCTCAAATCCCTCCGTTATTTCATCCACCATCACCCTAGCATATCCTTATGGAATCGGCCGGCAGTGAAAAGTTGCGTCGGGTTCAGTAGGATAAACAGAGCCAACAGCCGCCTTGACCTTCATATTAATCCATCGCGTCATACGGTGGCAATTTTGAGACTCCATGATAGCATCCGCGGAATAGCTGGCGGGAGCCATCAAAACATGCTCCGGCTGAAGCAGCTCGGTGGAAGCCACGCTGCTTCTCTGCTGAGATGGCGGGGTAGCTTCGGGGGAAGCTTCGACAGTTCGTTTGCTGCGATTTGCTTCTCGTTCCTCTATTGCTTGTACCCTAGCATGCAGCACCTGCAGTTCGGTCTGCCACACTTTCTTCCTCCTCTCGTGGCATTTGTAACCGCC
The DNA here is from genome assembly GCF_018294505.1 of Triticum aestivum. Lineage (NCBI taxonomy): Eukaryota > Viridiplantae > Streptophyta > Magnoliopsida > Poales > Poaceae > Triticum > Triticum aestivum. The sequence continues at coordinate 82,758,092 of NC_057812.1, forward strand.
TGCGTCCGGAAACCCAGCCTTCCACAGAATGGAGCCTGGCGTGCCTCGTGTCCGTCCAGGGTGCTCAGGATTCTCGAGGGCCATTGTGAGCTCGTCGTTCTCTCTGTCTGGAACGAACGTCCCTTGCTGCGCTGCTTCGGTATAGTGCTGAAGCCTCGTGACTGGTATTTCCAATTGATCGTCCGTCCAAATGCACTTCCCTATTACAGGGTCCAAGGTTCCGCCAGCCCCGAAGAACCAAGTCCGGCAACGGTCTGGCCAGTTCATTGTCTCTGGTTCGATCCCTTTTTCAACCAGATCATTCTCAGCCTTGGCCCACTTAGGCCGGGCTACGAGGTAGCCACCTGACCCCGTGCGATGGTGAAGCTTCTTCTTTGCAGCATTTTTCTTGTTTGTCGCCGACATCTTCTTACTCTTTTCCGATGTCTTGTGGGCCACAAATGTGGGCCAGTGATCTCTGATCTTCTCATATCTGCCCTTGAATTCTGGTGTCTCTTTTTTATCGACAAACCTATTCAGCTCTTTCTTCCACCTCTTGAATAGGTCTGCCATCCTCTTAAGAGCAAAAGACTTGATTAATTCCTCTTTAACTGGCTTCTCCGGATCATCCTCTGGCGGTAGGGTGAAATTTGACTTCAGCTCAGTCCAAAGATCATTTTTCTGCATATCATTGACATAAGACACCCCAGGGTCTTCTGTAGCCGGCTTTAACCATTGCTAGATGCTGATCGGGATCTTGTCCCTAACTAGAACCCCGCACTGAGCAACAAATGCGTTCTTGGTTCGGATGGGTTCAATCGGTTGGCTGTCGGGCGCGATTGCTATGATCTCAAACCTTTCATCCGAGCTCAACTTTTTCTTCGGGCCTCGTCTCTTTACCGAAGTTGTGCTCGATCCGGAGGGCTAGAAAAAAGAACAAAGACTTAATTAATATGTGTACATACCAAAACAATGAATGCATCAATTAGCTAGTTAGCACAGGCTTAACTAATATATATACCTGGCCGGACTCGGTTCGGTCACCGGAGCCGTCATCACGGTCTCCTTCTTGCACCGGCATTGGGTCACCAGAGCTGTCCTCACGTTCTCCTTCTTGCACTGGCATTAGGTCACCGGAGCCAGCTTCTTCACCCTCTCCTTCCAGACCATCGGTGTCGTTGAGAAACAACGAGCAGACGGCATCACTTCCAAGTGCGATTATGTCCCTCAACAACGCTTCTTTTGCTTCGTCTCGGGCGGTGTCCATAGTTTCTACAAATATTTACAACATGGCAATTATTATTCAAACATGACAGATGGATATATTAGTGGCAAACGTAGAACTAGCTAGCTAATCACAGTAAGGAATCATATTAATTAGTGGCCTCGATGCTGCTTCTTTAGGGTTTGGGGTGGCCTCGACAACGCTTCAAGGGTTTGGGGTATATCGACAACGACGACATATGTACATGGGAAAATAATATTATCGGGGGGAGGGGGTATATCGACCCCCCCCCCACGTGTTGAAGTTATCGCGGGAGGGGGTATATCGACCCCCCCCCTCGTGTTGAAGTTATCGGGAGGGGGTATATCGACCCCCACTCGTGTTGAAGTTATCGGGAGGGGGTATATCGACCCCCCTCCCCCCACATGTTGAAGTTATCGGGAGTTTATATCGACATGACATACGTACATGGGAAAATAATATTATCGGGGAGGGGGTATATCGACCCCCCCTCGAGTTGAAGTTATCGGGAGAAGAAAACGAAGAAGAAGAAAAAAGAGGAGAAGAAGAAAGGAATAGAGGAGAAGAAGAAAAAATAGAAAAAAAATTCTATTTTTTCTTCTTCTCCTCTATTCCTTTCTTCTTCTCATCTTTCTTTTCTTCTTTTTTCCTCTTCTTATTTATTTCTCCTCTCCTCTTCTTCTTTCTTTCCTCTTCTTATTTTCTTCTTTCCTATCCTTCTTTTTCTAAAATTGTAACTTTTGCATATATAAAACTTTTCTAAAATTGTAACTTTTGCATATATAAAACTTTTCCATGGATCATCATTTCTCATATATATCGAATATATATCCATTGTCATATATAAAAACTTTCTATATATGAACAAAAAACTTTCTATGAACAAAAAACATTTTTAACATATATATATTTAGCATATTCTAGCCACATACACATATACATCACATACACATATACATTATAGCCACATACACATATACATCACATATGAACAAAAAAATTAAACTAATAAAAATAAAAAAACATATAGCCACATATGAACAAAAAAATATAGCCATATACATACATATATATATATGAAAAAAATAAACTAATTAAAAAAACAGAGCCGGGCGGCGGCTCACAGCACGGGGGCAGGCGAGGGCGCCGACGCGCGGGGGCGGGACAGGCCAAGGCAGGGCGACGGCGACGAGGAGCGGGCAGCGACGGCGAGCCCGTGGCAGGGGCTCTGGGCGCGGGGCGGCGCGCGCGAGCAGGGGAGCTCGAGGCGACGGCGGGGGCGGCGAGGGCGCCGGCGCGCGGGGGCGGGACGGGGCAGGGGCAGGGCGACGGCGACGAGGAGCGGGCGGCGACGGTGAGCACGGGGCAGGGGCGCGGGGCGACGGCGAGCACGGACAGCCTGGCGGCGTCGGGGGCAAATGGTCGATGAGAAACTAAAAATTTCTTAAGTCCTGCTTATATACACATAGTATTGGTCCCGGTTCGTGGCACCAACCGGGACCAATGCCCCCCTTTAGTCCCGGTTGGTGCCACCAACCGGGACCAAAGGCTGTCGCTTCCCGCCCTTTGGGCTGGCGAAATCAGGCCTTTGGTCCCGATTGGTGGCACCAACCGGGACTAAAGGGGGGCATTGGTCCCGGTTGGTGCCACGAACCAAGACCAAAGGTATGCATTGGTCCCGATTCATGGCACCAACCGGGACCAATGTTCTGCACCTGCCAAAGCCGCGGTGCAGTGGGATGTTTAGTCCCACCTCGCTAGCTGAGGAGCGGCCGCACCTATTTATAAGGCGCTGCCTCGCCATCTCCATCGAACTCCTCAGAACTGCAGGCCTATGGGCCTAATCACACACCGCTATGCCTGTGGGCCTGCTGGGCCTTCTGCGGGCCTGAATCCTGGCCCATGGATGGGCTTCTAGTCGTATTCAGGCCATGGTGGCCTAGTAGGTGGCATTTTTTTTTCTTTTTTGCTATTTATTTTTGATTTCTACTTAGAACTAAATACTTATAGTTTTTTAGTGATTTCTTTTTTCTTTTAGGTCATAAAAATTATAAACTTTCTGTTAGTGCCATTAGTTTTAAAATTTGAAATAGTTTAAATTTGAATTTTTTTTCAAATTTGTGTGAATCACTAGTTTATGAATAACTTTACTATAAAATTTGATTTTTGAGTCATTCTTTTTCCTGCTATTTAATATTACTGTGTTTTATCATTATACTCAATTTGGTAATTTTAGTTAGTCATAACAAATATTATAGGCATTTTTTTATTTTTTGCTATTTATTTTTTCATTTCTACTTAGAACTAAATACTTATAGTTTTTTAGTGATTTCTTTTTTCTTTTAGGTCACAAAAATTATAAACTTTCTGTTAGTGACATTAGTTATAAATTTTGAATAGTTTAAATTTGAATTTTTTAAAATTTATGTGAATCACAAGTTTGTGATTAACTTTACTAAAAAATGAACATAGATGCACCTATAGAGAAAATTTGACCTAAATTCATAATCAATTTCTATGAATTTCAGAGAAATTTATTATGAATTTAGGTCAAATTTCCTGTATAGGGGCATCTATTCTCACTTTGAGAGGAGCTCAACAAGGCAGAGAGGGATGGGCTTATAAACCGGTGTGGGCGCCCTTCGGTTGGCGAGGTGGGACTAAACTCTGGGTGCAACGAGGGCCAACCCTTTAGTCCCGGTTTGTGGCACAAACCGGGACTAATGGTCATGGGCCAGGGGCGAGCCCTATTTTTTCCAGTTTTTTTGTTTTGTTTTCTGTATACTTATTTTCTTTTGTTTTTTGCTTTATTTTTTATCTCTTTTTGCTTTTAGTTTTAGAAAAATTATAAACTTTCTGTTAGTGCCATTAGTTTTCAAATTTGAAAACACTTTTTTAGTTTTTTTGTTTTTTTTGTTGCTTTATTTATTTTATTTTGTTTCTACTTACAACAAAATACTTATTGTTGCTATTTTTAACTTTTTCCAGTTTTTTGTTTTGTTTTCTGTATTATTTATTTTCTTTTGTTTTTTGCTTTATTTTTTAATTCTTTTTGCTTTTAGGTTAGTAAAATTATAAACTTTTTGTTAGTGCCATTAGTTTTCAAATTTGAATAGTTAAAATTTGAATTCTTTGAAATTTGTGTAAATCACAAGTTTGTGATTAACTTTACTGCCATCCGCGCTGTGATTGCTGCTCTGCTCCCCGAAAGGATTAATGCCATCCGCGCTTAAAGCAAACCATACGTTCCTTGGGTCCTTTGCAAACTCATCCCAGTACTTTCTCTCGATTTTTCTCCACTGCGACCCGTCAGCGGGTGCTCTCAACTTCCCGTCTTTCTTACGGTCCTCACTGTGCCATCGCATCGACTTGGCATGCTCTCCGTTTCTGAACAGACGTTTCAACCGTGGTATTATAGGAGCATACCACATCACCTTCGCAGGAACCCTCTTCCTAGGGGGCTTGCCGTGAACATCACCAGGGTCATCTCATCTGAACTTATACCGCAATGCACCGCATACCGGGCATGCGTTCAGATCCTTGTATGCGCCGCGGTAGAGGATGCAGTCATTAGGGCATGCATGTATCTTCTCCACCTCCAATCCTAGAGGGCATACGACCTTCTTTGTTGCGTATGTACTGTCGGGCAATTCGTTATCCTTTGGAAGCTTCTTCTTCAATATTTTCAGTAGCTTCTTAAATCCTTTGTCAGGCACAGCATTCTCTGCCTTCCACTTCAGCAATTCCAGTATGGTACCGAGCTTTGTGTTGTCATCTTCGCAATTGGGGTATAACCCTTTTTTGTGATCCTCTAACATGCGATCGAACTTCAGCTTCTCCTTTTGACTTTCGCATTGCGTCCTTGCATCGACAATGACTCGGCGGAGATCATCATCATCGGGCACATCGTCTGGTTCCTCTTGATCTTCAGCAGCTTCACCCGTTGCAGCATCATTGGGCACATCTTCTGGTTCCTCTTGATCTTCACCAGCTCCCCCCATTGCAGCATCACCGTATTTAGGGGGCACATAGTTGTCATCGTACTCTTCTTCTTCGCCGTCTCCCATCATAACCCCTATTTCTCCGTGCCTCGTCCAAACATTATAGTGTGGCATGAAACCCTTGTAAAGCAGGTGGGTGTGAAGGATTTTTTGGTTAGAGTAAGACATCGTATTCCCACATTTAGTGCATGGACAACACATAAAACCATTCTGCTTGTTTGCCTCAGCCGCATCGAGAAACTCATGCACGCCCTTAATGTACTCGGAGGTGTGTCTGTCACCGTACATCCATTATCGGTTCATCTGCATGCATTATATATAATTAAGTGTCCAAATTAATAGAAGTTCATCATCATATTAAAACCAAAGTACATATATAGTTCTCATCTAACAACATATAGCTCTCCAGAGCATCTAATTAGTTAAATCATACATTGAAACTATGTAAAACATTTCAATGCGAAAACAAATGCGATCATAATCGCAACCAAGGTAACAATTGATCCAACGGCATAATGATACCAAGCCTCGGTATGAATGGCATATTTTTTAATCTTTCTAATCTTCAAGCGCATTGCATCCATCTTGATCTTGTGATCATCGAGACATCCGCAACATGCAACTCCAATATCATCTTCTCCTCCTTTATTTTTTTTATTTTTTTCCTTCAAGAAATTGTTTTCTTCTTCAACTAAATTTAACCTCTCGACAATAGGGTCGGTTGGAATTTCCGGTTCACATACATCCTAGATAAATAAAATCTATGTCACGTTGGTCGGTATAATTTTCATAAACAATAAATGAACCAATAGTTATAAAGATAATATATATACCACATCCGAATCATAGACAGGACGAGGGCCGACGGGGCGGATACCAAAACCATCGCACTATATAAGATGCAATAATAAAAGTAAGAAAATAATACAAGTATCTATGTAAACATACAAGTAAGAATATATTTTTCCTTTCAGAAAGAAGATAAGAACAAGAGGCTCACCACGGTGGTGCCGGCGATGAGCTCGGCGCGGGTGATCGACGGCGGTGAAGACGGGGACGGGGCGTGACGGACCGCTAAATCTAGACAAATATTGAGGAAAATGGAGCTTGGAGAGGAGAAAGCTTAAGTAGTGTGGCTCGGGCATTCCATCAAACACCTTGTGTGCATAGGAGGTGAGCTAGAGCACCACCAAGCCCTCTCCCCCTCGGCCAGAAAAAACAGAGCAGTGTGCTTTGCTCTTGCGCGAGGGGGTATATATAGGCACCACCATTGGTCCCGGTTGGTGGCATGAACCAGGACTAAATGGGGGCCTTTGGTCCCGGTTCATGCCACCAACCGGGGCCAATGGTGGTGGGCCAGGAGCGAGGCCCATTGGTCCCGGTTCGTCCCACCAACCGGGACCAAAGGTCCAGATGAACCGGGACCAATGGCCCACGTGGCCCGGCCGGCCCCCTGGGCTCATGAACCGGGTCCAATGCCCCCATTGGTCCCGGTTCTGGACTGAACCGGGACTAATGGGCTGACCCGGCCTGGACCTTTGCCCCCTTTTCTACTAGTGTGGCCAAATACCAATTGAGGTTCTTCTGGGCTGGCGAGGGCGACAAGCAGAAGTACCATATGGTGAGCTGGCCCGACATCTGCAAGCCTAAAGACCAGGGGGGCCTTGGGATCCTGTCTTCTCGACGCATGAACATTGCCCTCCTGACCCGATGGTTGTGGCGTATTGCCAACGGGGAGGGAGGCCTCTGGCTCACCATCATCCGTAATAAGTACCTCCGTGGCCAACCTCTTGCCTTTTGCCAACGTATTCCTAGTTCTGGCAGTCCCTGATCCAGCTTCTGCCCGTACTACGCATCGGCACATCCATCTCAGTTGGCTCCGGAGCCTCGACCTTGTTTTGGTTCGACCGCTGGCTAGGGGACGCCCCCCTGGCGGCGCGTTTCCTAGAACTTTTTGCCATTGCGGCTGACCCTCGGGTCTCTGTCGAGACGGCCCTTATTGACTTAGGGCGTCTCGCCTTCCGGCGCCCCTTTGGCCCCCTTGAGGTGGCCGCCTGGGATTCCCTCCTCCAAGACATCGCACTTTTACCGATGGACGTGGCGGAGGACCGGGATGTTCTGTCCTGGCGCCTCGAGCCCTCTGGACGTTTCTCCACGAAGTCCTTGTACGGCGCCATTGCGCCCTCGACGGCCCCGGAGCCATTTAGCCTAATCTGGGACATCCGCCTCCCACTGAAGATCAGGATCTTCCTGTCGCAATGGATCCGTGGACGCCTCCTCTCTGGGGTTGAGGTCCTCAAGCATAATGGGCCGGGTGATGGGATGTGCCCCATCTGTGGCACGATTGAGGATGCTAACCACATCTTTTTCTTGTGCCACTCTGCCCAGTTCCTTTGGGCCTGCTTCTGCGAAACGGTTGGCGGACAGTGGTGTAATACCAACTTCCCCGACCTTCTTGCCGAGCTTAACGCCTGCCTTGCTCGCTACCGCCATATTAGATGTCTGTGTGTTGGGGTTCTCGCCTGGACGCTTTGGAACATTTGAAATAAGCTTGTTATTCAGAAGGTGCCCCTCCGTCGTGCGACTGACACAATCTTCAAATTGTGTGGTTACCTGCAGCTTTGGCGGCCGCTTAGCCGCCCCCAGGACCGGGACGTCATCACCGCCCTCCTCTCCGATCTCCGCTCGATGGCACTCCTCGTGGCTCCCCCGCTGCCACCTCCTCCACCTGAGCCTGACTAGACCGCCTGGCGGCTTTGTGGTTTGTGGCGTGTGTGTTTTGGTGTTAGGGTTTGTTGTGTTGTGCCCTCAACATTGACCATTTCTTGTACTATTTGTCCCTGTGGACCTCCGTGTGTGTATGTGCGTGTTTGTGTGTTGGACCTTGTTGGATACTTGTTGTGCGGTTGGCTTTATAATATAAAGCGGGGCGAAAGCCTTTTTCGGTATACAGGGTTGTGTGTGCAATTTTTATTTACTTTGGCAGATGTTTCTTTTCCGTGAGATAAACATCCGAAAGTGCCTATGTGAGCCCGAGCTCACAGGAGCTCGGAATCTGCACCAATCATTCATCTCGCGATCTGTGCTGCAGGCTGTATATCTCTATGTATATGCTCCTCCTTGTTAATTCCCGAAATATGATATGGCCCACGGATCAGTAAACGCCGTCAGTTAGCTCAGCAGCGGATCAGGCGGACAACGACGGAATGTATCGTCCAGTGATTGATTCTGCTCCAACGGAGCCGTTGAGCCACATCTCCCTCCCGTGTGTTTCGAATTTCAAACAGAATCCTGCCCAGCAGGCTCCAACACATGACACAACAGTTGCCAAACTGCAGTTACGCATGTCCCTCCTTCAGTAAGCAAAATGGTCAGATACTGAAACACACGCCAGCCTGCACTTAATTGAACGCATCTTTACTGTAACTTATTCTCTGAATTTAATTAGGTTGTCCATGCTGGCATAGACATTACGTACTAAACAGACTGAATCAACCATGGTTCAGACACCATAGTAGCCCACTGCAACAACCAAGAATAATATCAACACTCCCAGATAAAATTCAGAAAAATGAGATTATACAATCCTCACAGGAAAAATCCACATATCCGTTACAGTTGTACGAATCCAACTACCTGACTATGGCTAGTTCAAACAGTTTACAGTTCATACCACCCTGATATGAAAGGAATTACAAACGATGAACTACAAGAAGACGTTTCCTGGTTTATGCCCAAAGCCGGTCATGTTTCCAGTTAATTATTTCAACCTAAGCTCTGCTGCCTTGTTACAGTTGTTCCGCCGATGCCCTTCAACGCCACAGTTCTTGCATCTTGCCGGTTTACGAGGCTGTTTTGGCACATCCCCGCGTTCCGGGCAAGTTGTGCATTTGTGCCCTTGCTGCCTGCAAATGCCACAAAATCTTGTTCTCTTACTTAATCCCTCATATGGTGCTTTCTCCCTACTTGTTGTTGGTCTGCCCAGTTGCTTTCTTTTAATCAGTGGTAATAACTTCGTTAGCAGAGTTGCAGATTCGTTAGCTGAGTTGCTGTCACCATCACCCACTGTGATCTGAGTTCCTCCCCCTGGACATATATCAACTTCAGATTGTATCCTATCCGGATATTTTATATTGTCCGCTAGCCTGTCTTCGAGACCCAGACCATCTCGGATGTCTGTGAACGGCTTCATCTCTGCGGCACAGCGCTTGAACAATGAAATCAGGTGTTCATAAGCTGCCACACTTGAGTCTCCCATCCGCACAAGCTCCATAGCTTGCATGTACATATTGAAATGCCGGAAACTAAATGGGTTTTCTTGAGCATTGTCCCTCCCGTATTGCATCAGGTGTCCCGGCAGGATATCTCCTGCATCTCTGGTCCACCTTTTAACTATGTGCTTCTTTGGTATTTCGGTGACACGAATGAAGTCAAGTACCTACACATTTTTTGGAGACGAATTCACAGAATTCAATTTTAGTGCCGATCCAAACGATGTGAAAATTAGACCAGATAACATATGCACACCATCCTGCCATGTAAATTACTTTTAGGATATGGCTGCACAGCAGACCCATGTGTGCAAACTGACCACACTCACAATCAAATTCTTCACCTCCTTTAATAACTGTGACATTGTATGAAGTTCTGCACCACTTCTCTCTACGCACTGCATCAGTATGTATGGTAACATATCTTTTACCTTTCTCTATCTCCTCCACCTGATACGCACTGCACTCATAAAGGATGTGTCCGAATTGCTCGAACATAGCTCTTGTGTATATTTTCCCGGCATGTCTCTCGGTTGCCATATGCCCATATTTGCTTGCATCAGCGGCCTCCCCTGCAAAAAGCAAACACCAGATTACTTGCAACTGACTGTCTCGGGGTCAACAAAGCTAACATACAGATGGTGCTTACGATTGCTGTCCGCTTCTCCTCATAATTCTCTTCTGATTCCCAGTCAAATATTAAGTTCATGTACTTCCTTACAAAGATATGCATTGGGCTTCCAGGGGGCACATAGTTCTTCAACATGTGGTTTGCACTGTCACTCCGTTGTGTGCTGGTCATCTTTGCACAGAATACGCCCTTAAAGTACGGCTTAGCCCATTTGTGCCTTATCTCGTACAGGTTAGTCATGTAGTCGTGGTTCTTCAGGTTGTACTTCTCTATAAGGTATTTCCAACCATCTTCGAACTCATCTATGGTTAACATATGATTCACAACCTTGTGGAATTCAGGATGGAAATCACTCTTTTTTTAGTACAACGGACCAAGTGATTCCTTTGCCTTCTTCAGCACATGCCACTTGCACCATCGGTGAGCTGCTCCAGGCATCACGTTCTTTATGGCAACCTCCATTGCCCTGTTTTGATCTGAAAAGGTATGAAGGTTCACCGCTATTAGCATATTATAATTACGTACAACAAACGAGAAACTGATATAAAACAGAATACCGTGCCTTACCTGTCAAGGTTGCTTGCGGCGCAGAACCACCTATTATCCTAACAAATTCGGAGAAGACCCCAGCCAGTATAATGCTCTTGAAGCGATTGTTCACCCCCACAAATAAACTAAAAGGCATGTCATACAGGTTCGTCCGGTAGGTCGTATCAAAGGTGACAACATCACCAAAAAAATTGTACTACGGCCTGCTGTTGCCCGTTGCCCACATCAGAGTGCTGATTCGGCCCTCGCTGTCGGCCTGTACTCGATACGTGAACTGTGGGTCCTGCGCACATAGCTCTTGGAACACTTCCATTGTTTTCTTGACATCATCCTCGGACTGCTCACGGCTTATCTTTCCACACAAATCCTGCAATGCTCTTTTTGTAAAAGGTACATTCTCCATCTTGCCAAAAAGCTCCCGATGATGCCGTACACCTTGGCAAGGTTGACACTGTTTTGCCGTAGCGGCTTGACAAGGTCCCTGCTGTAAACATAAATATGGCCAGTGCAGTGTCTGACCGTAAGTTTGCGTGAGTGCATGGTTGTTTACATCCCCATGTTCAGCTATGTACCATCCATTATCCTTGGACCGCAACAATCTTATGAGAGCTGGACATTCACAGCGGCAAGAACGTGTATTTTCTACCATTGGCTTACCCTGTGGACACAAAATAGAAAGGCATATTCAGTCAAGTTCCTGCGAATTTTCACTCACAAGCATCTACTAAAAAATACTGGTTAGTTCACTATGCATTTGCCATACCGCACATCCACAAATTATCTCTTGCATGCACTTTGTCAGGTTCACATTTAGCCTGCTCTTTCCATATCCTATGCCAAATCCTTTCTCCCATGAATACAAATTGTAGAAGTCGTAGGCCTCACCAAGTGTGTCGAAACTTGTCCCTATCTTTGGCACAATGGCAATGTCTCCTGGCTCCTCTGCAAATTGTCGTACGGTTTTCTCCAGAGCTGTCACCCTGCCAGGGCAAGGCCTAGAGCTGAAGCACCGACCCGCACTCTACCAGCCATTCCAAAAGAAAAGAGCATTTCAGTGCGACTGATCAACGACTGCGTCACTTGTTAGGCAAATACATTTCCATAATACACCAGCAAAGGTAGATTCAACGACAACTCAGTGATCATCATGAGCGGATGACAAGTTCGACGAATTTTTGTCATGCTAAAATTTTCTACTGTAATTTGTTTCTACACAAAGTGAACATGCTCCTCAGGCGCATCAAGCAGTGTGTTCTGAATTACATAGCTACGACAAGGTTCCAGTCCATGCCTGTCATACTAAATGAAGATCAATTTCAGTCTGCAAATCAGTATTACCTTTGTGTCCAGCCTGGAGTCTTTGGGTCCAATTGCTCTACAGAGTGCTCAGAACTCTGAGCCTTCCCTGCACTCCCAGGATCAGCAGCAGCCTCTGTTGGAAGGGAGAGAGGGATAGGTGGAATAGTTCTGTGTATTGCTTGAGCCTCATGGGCATATATATAGGAGTACAATCATCTACTTGGAGTACAAGTCAAGCCGGAATAAATCCTAGTCTATCTCGTCTTTCCTAATACAATCACGTTACTCAACATCCCCCCGCAGTCACAACGGTAGCGACGCAGACGGTGAGACTGGAGAAGAATCCGAAGGCAAGCCGACGGACACCCCCCCCCCCCACAGTCGTAACGGTCGACGCATCGCGGAGTCGTGGCTGGAGTGGAAACCAACGAGGTTGCTCAAGCAGGCGGTAGCCCTTTGTGCCGTTTGTCGAAGTAGCCGAGAGCGTGTGTGGTGGAGCCGTGGTCGAGGTAGCCGTGCGAAGAATGCCGTGGTCGATGTCGAGTCGGGGTGGCCGGTGTCGAGGAAGTCGCCGTGGAGCCGCGGGCGCAAGGGGGCGCCGAGTTAGTCGTGGGCGAAGTGGTGTCGAAGTAGTGGTGCGCCAGGACGGAGATGATGTTGACGACACGTCGCGCCGGGGTTGCCAACCCTGGGGACACATCGTAGACGAAGGCACGCGTCGGTGTTGCCAGCACCGGGCATGCGTAGACGGACGAAGACGAAGTTGACGAAGCGCCGCGCCAGGCTTGCCAGGCCCGGGGACACATCGTGGACGAAGGCACGCGGCGGTGTTGCCAGTACCGGGCATGCATAGACTGGGACCTGCACAAACTGCACGCCATGTCGAAGAAGTCGGAGAGGCCAGCAGAGAAGGACTCGACGACGGTTGCGGCGCCAATCGGCACGGGGCCAATATCGCCCGCGGTTGTCGGAGTAGATGAAGTGGTCGGGGTAGATGACGGCGACGCTGGCGACGAGCTGGTCCTGGACGAAGACGAAGGGGGTGGACGGGCGGCGGCGGCGGCTACGAAGGTAGCGGCGGCGGCGGCCAAAGAAGAGCAGCAGCGGCGGCCTGAAGGCGGCGGCGGCGGCTAGGTTAGCAGTGCGGCAACGGTGCTCGAAGTAGGCGAAGAACCCTGACAGCGTGACGAAGACCGGCGCGGACGGTGGTGTTCCCGCGCCAAGGGAGACGGCGCGGCGCATACCGCGGGAGATCGACGCGCGGTGACGGCGGAGTGGACCGCGGGCCGCGGCGCTACGATCCAAAGGGGCGACGCAGCGGCGGCAGGCGGATCGGGGCGACGGCGGGAAGACCTCGGGGCGGCAGCGGGGACCGCGGGCCGCGACGCTGCGGCCCGAAGGGGCGACGCAACGGCGGTTCGCGAGTCGGTGCAACCGCAGGGACGGCCTCGGGATGGCGGCGTGGACCGCGTGCCACGCTCGCTACGTCCCGACGGGGCGATGCAGCGGCGGCGCGAGGGTCGATGCAGCCATGGGACGGCCTAGAGCGGACGCCCACGGGGCGGCGGGGGACCGCGGGCCGCGGCACTACGGCCCGAAGAGGCGACGCAGCGGTGACGAGGGTCGGTGCAGCCGGGACAAGAACCACGGGGCGGCGGCGCTGCGGCTACGGGGGTAGCGCAGCGGCAGCCCGTTGCTCAATCGACGGAGGGGCGCGCTGAACTCGGAGACGATCTTCACGGGACCTGCGAAGGCGTGCGTAACTGACGGGCCAGGTCGGTCGCGCGGCGTAGATGAGGCGGATCGCGGCGGCGAGCGGGTGATCAAGCCGATCGCGCGCGAGGTCGGGGACACCGCTCGGTGAAGGCGTGGTGGCGGCGGAGTCCGAGATGAAGCCGGCGGCGGCGGGCGGCAGGGCGGCTATGATTGGCCGCCGCATGGCGCGAGGCCGCCGGGTTGGGGTGATGCAGGAGTCCCGGTCGGAGCAGGCGGTGACGGCCGGCGTAGATCGACGGGCGGGCCGTCGCACGAACGGCGGCGGTGAAGGGCCGCCGCATGACGCGAGGCCGCCGGGTCGGGGCGACCGACGGGTAGGCCGCCGGGTCGGTGAAGACGCCGGTGTAGTCGATGCCGAAGTCGGAGTAGAGGCGCACGGGGTCGACGGCGGCGGTGGGCGACGCAAACCGGATCACAAAGACCGGAAAACCAAAAAGTAGACGCCGATCAAAGCGACCGGCGAGAGAGAGAAAACCCAGATCAAAGGATCGGGAAAAAAGACTCTCTAGGGCAGCCCGGCAACACGGCCGGCAGACGAACCCTAGGTACGGGCGGCGCGGCCCCCGGCGGCGGTCATGGAGGCCGACCGGCCCGGGGGCGGCGCGCAGGTGCGGAAGCGGCGGCGGCTAGGGTTTAGGATCGACTTGCGATAGATACCATGTTGAAAGGGAGAGAGGGATTGGTGGAATAGTTCTATGTATTGCTTGAGCCTCATGGGCATATATATAGGAGTACAATCATCTACTTGGAGTACAAGTCAAGCCGAAATAAATCCTAGTCTATCTCGTCTTTCCTAATACAATCACGTTACTCAACAGCCTCGTCACGACAGATCTGCCCGCCCGCACTAGAAACTTGCGCTGCTGGCAGCTCAATCTCTGTCGGAGAGGTGACTGGGAACATCACGGGCTCCATCGTGTTGTTGTTCTCGTTCACCTCCTCCAGCAGAGTTCTAATCAATCCAGAAGCAGATTGCATCACAATCACAATCACCCACAAAAAAAAGATTCAAATCGACGGGGAAGAAGTCTGCATCGGACAGATCCTAACCTGTTTATCGGTTGCATCAAGAACTCCATGGCAGCCACCGCACGCGTGATCTTGCTGCACAGCGGAATCACCGTCGCCGCAATAGATTTTCCCTGCCGTATAGCCGCCCTAGATGGAGCCCTAATCCAACTTCAAACCCCCACAACCAACCCCCACCCAAGGCCCACCTACTGCATTTACTGTCTCTACTGCCGGCGCTAGCGGAAAGCTCCTGATCTGGTCCACGGATCAGACCGGCGGCAACGTCTCGAGCCACGGCTCGGAGCTCGCTCCGTCGACGCCGTCGCAATGTCCGTGCATTGAGGGCCCACTCGTCAGGCCTGTATAATAAGAAAATGGCTGAAAATAATAGAAATATCATAACCTACCAATTTCCAATAATTAAAACTTATTTTGTCATGAAAAAGTGAAAAAATATATTAAGAATATTATACTATGTAGTCAAGATAACTTTCGCTTTGTATCCTTTTCAGTGAACTATATGCCTTAAAGAAACAATGGCCCTGCATGTATACTCAACCTTCAATAGCGCACGTGTTCAAAAAAAAACCTTCAACAGCGCACAATAATGTTAACCAAAAAAAACTTGCCATCTCTGTGGACAAACTCTTTAAAGCTCCCCATATGTTTGGAAAATGTCTACAAAGTACATATGCTACAGTATTGAGCAAAACAATGAAAATTTATATTGTTTCTAGAAGCGACTGGTAATAAAATGAGATTTAATGAAGAACTATATCTTTCACATATTGTTTACTTGGGTTCAGTTTGAAGGAGTGACATACCGGAGCACATAGATAATGGCTTATGATAAGAGAGCAACTTTTCGGTGGACGGCGGCTCGTGTGGACTTAATCATGGCCATCGAACGATTCCTGGAGATGTGCAAACATCACTTCGTTGTTCCCCCTGCTCGTTTCTTAGCAATAGATACTAGGGGCAGTAGGTGTACAGGAATGGCACACATGTTTCGCTTTCCTCTCGTGGATCTGGGCGTGCGACCAACCCGAGCTAGTATACATGCCGCACGAGAGAAGCAGTTGGTGATTTGACCTGACAATGTAGCTTATGGGTGGTGGGCCACAACGCAGAGCTTTTTGCACATCGGGACGTGACAAAAGGAGACCCTGCCATTGTTCCATAATGCACAGTGCGCGTCTCTTCATCTAACAGGAAAATTAGTCCAGGGTCACTGATCAAATCTACTTGATTAGTTTAATGTGCCGGTCCCACTAAAAAATATTAAGGTGCCGGTTAAAAAGCAGATTGGTAAAATCTAAAAACATTACTTTCTGGTGGGCGAGTGCATTCGATCCCCTTTTTCAAATGATTAAAAAACAAATCAAATTTCAAGTTTTACCTCAGGATTGTAATCTATCAATATGGAATAAAACTCTCTTTTTCCCTCAATTTTTGTTTTAATATTTTTCTAAAAATGTGAAAACTTATACATATCCACGGCGGATCGGTTAAATTTCGTTCAAAAATATTATGGTTTGCAAACTATACAAAAAGAAATGCCGGCCCAACAATAATTTCTTTTGATCCATTTTCATTTACGTATTTTTTGTCTACGTCATGTATGAAATTATATTGTTATGAATTTTTTTCTTAAACGTGTTACGTCTGCAGTTTTGTATGTACAATTCTTTTTGCGCTGTGGAAATATATTTTTCAAAAAGTCTACCAAAATGCATTTTGACATAAAGGCTGTTAAGATGATACTCTCTGTACACCATGCTGACTAATAACCTGGTCTTAAATGGCGGATTATTATTCAATGTGGTCACGTGAGTGGGGGAGTGAATCTGGTAGACAGCCGGGTCACTTCAGACTGTGAAAAAGGCTAACCACATCAATTGTCGTTGGTCACACGGTCGCGTCTTGTCGTACGATACGGCCATTTTTTTTCAGGGAAACCTTAGAGAGCTTTATTCAACAAACGTGCTCGCTGAGCAGTCAGCCAGAAGGCTGCTGATCAGGAACGATGGGGTAGAGTCTAGCCAGCTCTCAGTCACTGAAAGCGTACAAGCACGCTTTGCACACAAATATGCTGGACTGTTTGCTGATCTCATTACATGTTGAACAATAAAGGAAGAAAAACTAAAAGCTAGCTCTCCTATTTCATCTAGGATAGGTGCTATCACTGAGCGATCGGTGTAGCGAGAGTTCCAGAGGTTTACTGCCTCTAGACAGTCGGTCTCCATGATCACATGCGTGTAGCCTCGTAGTGTTGCAAGTAATACTCCTTCCTTGAGCGCTAGAGCCTCCGCTATGAGAGGATCTGTCACCCCAGGGATCGGCTTGCACCATGCA
This sequence comes from Triticum aestivum, assembly GCF_018294505.1. Classification (NCBI taxonomy): domain Eukaryota; kingdom Viridiplantae; phylum Streptophyta; class Magnoliopsida; order Poales; family Poaceae; genus Triticum; species Triticum aestivum. The sequence goes on from NC_057812.1 coordinate 82,775,210, forward strand.
CCCTTGAAGCCCGATGCCGAACGAGCGACGCCGCCCGCCCCTGCGTTGCCATCATCAAGATGTGTAGCAGCGTTGGTGTTGATTTTCATAAATCCATCGTCGTGTGGCCGCCATCCAAAACCTGGCAGCATAGAGACTTGCTGCTTCGGTAGCTCAAGTAGAGCTAGATCCTCGCGTATCCGTCTTACAGAAAAGACAGGATCAATTCCATCCCGTTCGTGCGTGAGCCGATTGCGGGATGTCCATATTGCCCACATCACCGTGACTAGGATCGCTCTTTCCTTCTCAGAAAAGCGTTGATCACATAAAATGTCCTTGCGCCATGTGTGTGGGTGCAGCCTTGGCAAGTTGATGTCGAAGAGCAGCCGAGTTTCCTCCCAGAACCGGTGAGCATGTGAACAAAGCATAAGTGCATGCTCCAGATCTTCTTCTTTTGCCAAACAAACCTTGCATGTGCTAATCTGCTTCATATGGCGGCGTTTGATGGTGCACTCGTCCGGTAAAATTCCTCTCATCACACGCCACCAAAACACCTTGACTTTTGGGACTACTTTGAGTTTCCAAATGGCATTCCACACATGTTGTTGATCCACTGAAGTGCCGGTAACTTGCCCCTCATCTAGAGCCTGTCGCTCCTTTTGATTCACGAGAGCACGATACGCCGATTTAACAGAGTAAATGCCTGACTTCTCAAAGGCCCATGCATAGGTATCTTCGCCCCCGCCGTGCCGCAACGGAATGTTCAAAATGGCTGCTGCATCCGGCGCGATGAAGATCTCCCGAACCTGCTCTGTCCGCCATGTCCAGTTCGGTGGGTCTATCAGTTCACTCACGGTTTCCACCGTGGTGTTAGCTGGGCGGAACAAAGGAGACATCTTGATGGTGGAAGGAATCCATTTATCCTCCCAAATTGCTATGGACGATCCATCGCCTACTCGTTTCACCAGACCAGCCTGCAATGCTTCACGACCCGCCACAATTGCCCGCCAAGTGGCTGATGAGGACTTGGGAACCGGGGCATGTAGGAAATCTGTGTCTGGGAAATATCTTCCTTTCATCACCTTGGCACATAGAGAGTTCGGATTCATCATGAAACGCCAACCATGTTTCCCTAGTAGAGCCAAGTTAAACATACGGAGATCGCGGAAACCCATTCCGCCCTTGCACTTCGGCGTGGCCAGCTCGTCCCAGGCAATCCAGTGCAAGGATCGCTTATCTAGGGAGCTTCCCCACCAGAACTTCGCCATGCTGGACGTGAGGCCTTTGCACACCTTCTTTGTCAGAAGGAAGCAGCTCATGCTGAATGTAGGAATCGCCTGAACAATAGATTTGATTAATGCTTCCCGGCCAGCGCATGCAAACAAACGCTCGGACCAGCCTTGCATTTTCCCCCTAGCTCGGTCGCCCAAATGTTCAAACGTTTCACTATTGATCTTGCCAATGGCAGTAGGTAGGCCAAGGTATCGCTCTGAAAACGCTTCCACTTGGACACCTAGCAGTTGCTTCAAAGTTTGCCTGAGGTCTGTAGGAGTATTCGGACTGAAATAAATGGCACTCTTGCTTCTGTTTACGCATTGTCCGGAAGCATCACCATAGATCTGCAGGATCTGATTAAGTCTTGTTGCACTTTCCGTGTTCGCCTTGATGAAAATAAGGCTATCGTCGGCGAACAAAAGATGGTTCACCCATGGGGCTCTGAAGTTTACTCGAATACCTCTGTCAACATAGTTGCCATAGTTCTTCAAGAGAGACGAGAAGCCCTCGGCACAAAGGAGAAACAAATATGGAGATATTGGACATCCTTGCCGAAGTCCTCTGGATGGAGAAAAATATGGTAGCGGCTCTCCGTTCACCCGGACTGCAAAGCGAACGGAAGTGACACACTTCATGATCAACCTCACCAGATTGACCCTGAACCCCAGTTTCAATAGGATTAACTCCAAGAAATGCCATTCCACCCTATCATAGGCTTTCATCATGTCAAGTTTGACTGCACATGTGAAATTTTTCCCTTTCTTCCGCCTCTTCATCGTATGAACACTTTCAAAGGCCACCAAGACGTTGTCAGTAATCAAACGACCGGGGACAAAGGCACTTTGTTCTTCACTAATAATATCATCCATGCACATGCGCAAGCGGTTGGCAATCACCTTGACAGCCACTTTGTATAAAACGGGGCAAAGTGCGATAGGACGATACTGTGAGATATTTTGGGGGTGACGTACCTTTGGAATCAAAGTGATCGATGTATCATTTATGCCCGTGGGTAGTTCACCACCATTAAGAAAATCCAGTACTGCCTTGGTTACATCTTCTCCAAGAAGCTCCCAATGGCGTTGGAAAAAGCCCGCCGTGAAACCGTCTACTCCGGGCGCCTTGGATGGGGACATTTGGAACAGAGCCTGGCGCACTTCGGGTGGTTCGAACGGCTTGCAAAGAAGATCGTTCATACCCGGTGTAACCCGGGTGGGAACATATGATAACAGCGCATTGGCATCGTGGACACCTTGCGACGAGTAAAGAGCCTGATAAAAGGCTAAAATTTCCTCTTTCACTTCTGTATCCGTAGCACAAACAGTTCCATCTGCTCTCGTAAGAGAAACTATTCTATTAGTGCGCTGCCGCTGCCTTGCTTGTGCCTGGAAGTAGGCCGTGTTGCGATCTCCCTCACGCAACCATGGAACTCGCGATCGTTGCCGAAGCCAAATCTCTTGAAGGCGGAGCGTATCTCTTAACCGAACCACAGTTCTTTTCTCCTCTTTTGTTGGGCCGCGGCCAACTGAATGACGTTGTAGCCGGTCGAGTCGTTTTTGCAGGTTACGTGCTGATTTTGACAGGCTACCAAACTCTCGGGCTCCCCAAGGCTCGAGTTGCTGTTGAAGCTCCCCAAGGGAGTCCATAATTCCTTGCATACCAGGGTTACGATCATAACTGGGCCAAGATGTCGCTATGAGCTGCTCGTAATCCTGGTGTGACTGCCAAATATTCTCATAACGGAATTGCTTTTTCTTGAACGAGCGATGTGGAAATGCGTGGTGCCTGAGTTCTGTCACAACAAAGAAATGATCCGACTCCACCGCACACACATGCCGTACTCGTGTATGTTCAAACTTCAGTCTGAACTCTTCATTGGCGAAGGCCCTATCGAGCCTAGCCTTGACATTTGCATCTCCGGATTGACGGTTGTCCCACGTGTATGGAACACCTGACCAACCTAGGTCCTGGAGAGCACATTCGTCGGTCACTTCGCGAAAATTCCTCATCTGCCACTCAGGTCGGGCTGACAAACTGAAGTGTTCATGGGGATAGAGGGTTTCGTTGAAGTCACCAACACAGAGCCATGCGTCGTGAGGTATAGCATGCAGAGTGCGCATGAAGCGCCAACTATGGTGGCGGTCTGCTGCCTTGGGCGCTCCATAGAATCCCGTAAAACGCCAGCCGACCGAACTGCCTGCATCCTCCTGCACCAGCACATCGATATGATTCTTACTGTAATTTTTCAGTTCCACTTTCACGTCGTTGGACTAGAATAGTCCTATGCCTCCGCTCAGACCATCGCTGTCCACACCAAAACTGCCTGCAAACCCTAGAGTATGCCGCAGATCCTCAACTCGCTTGCCTCTGATTTTTGTCTCCATAACGAAAACCAGAGCGGACCCTTCTTGCCTCGCGATGTTGCGAAGCTCGCGAACTGCCTCGGGGTTCCCAAGCCCCCGGCAGTTCCAGCTTAGACAGTTCATGACTCCTGGCAGGGCTGCATAGCAGCTCCTGCCGAATTGTCAGAAGTGGTGGGTGTGTCTCTCTTCTTCTTTGGTGCACATTCCTCTTCCGTGTCCACTGATGTTCCCTCCCCAGCCGGCTGTACTGAACTCGCCGGGATGGTGACCATGTTGTTTTCTTGCTCTTGTTCAGATGTGGCCGGGGCAGGCAAAGCTAAAGGTCTGTAAACTTTCTTTGGGGTCCCAACTTTCCTCTTGTTTCCAATCGTGTTCCTTTTCCTGGGAGAGTTGACCTCGGGATCGCCGTCTCTGGTTGAACTAGTCTCAGGGGTTGCACTCTTAGCTGATTTTGCACGTTGCTGGTTCGTCCCAGAGTCCTCACCAAAGGAAGCCTTCTTCTTCTCCTCCGGTGCGCGGAGGTTGGTTGAAAAGGGGAGATCGCCCTTCTCATCCCTAATACCGGGCGTCGGATAAACCAAGTCCGGATGGCCAAGGCGGCCACACGAGAAGCAAAAGTTTGGGACTTGTTCATATTGGATATCATACCAGTCACGGCTATCGCGAGCCGCAGAATCAATGAGGATCCACCTTCTCAGAGGCTTTCTGACATCAATAGTTACTCTCGCCCTCAAAAAACCACCAACGGGATCAAACCGCACGTGTTTTGCATTAGGATCAATTTGCCTGGCCACTGCCTAACCCCGTTTCTCATTGTGCAGATTGAACAGCAGGTTAGGAACCCTAACCCAAATCTGCAGCTCATTGAACTGAAGTTCAGATGGTTGCATGCACTCCGAAAATTCCGGGAGGATGAACGCATGCTTGCTGATGTGCCACGGGCTGCCCTTCCAGACGCGATCGCGGTCGCGCTTGGTGGGGAAATCCGCCACAAAAGTGTTCTCTCCGACAGAATTGAAACTCAAACCCTTAGGGTTTCCCCAAGCAGGGCGAAGGGCATTGGAGATCGTCTGAATATGGAGGGTGTGGCGGTGGAGCACCTTGCCCGCCAGCGACCACTTCGTCGGTTCCTCCTCGTCGACGTCGTCCATCACCAATGGCGTAGCTTCTTCTTCAGTCAGATCTAGCTTGCCCATTGCCTCCTCAAGTCTGGCCCTCGTCGCGCGCGGCGAGAGAGATCCTTCCTTCCCTTTGCCGGCGCCGGAGTGAGACATCCTGGCGCCGCCCTGGTGCGCCACGTCGATCGAGATCGGTCGCGCGCCGTTGTTTCCCCTCGAAACCCTAGTCGCCTAACGGGAGCCGCCTAGGTTTTCGGGGAACTAGTCCTCACGTGACGATACGGCCATTTGATAAAAAGCTAGCGATGGGTGCCAGCCTGCCAGGATACAAGCGGGGGCAAAGGCTCTGCGGGGAGAGCGGGCGCAAATACCGGGCGCGGTCTGATCAGTAAGGATAACAGAGGGCGAGGATATGGTCCGCAGAGTGCTCGTCCATCGTTCGGCATTTTCGCATGAATGATGTGCTTCTGTTATAATATTTTTGTAAAATTTGGATTTAGTCAGATGCTTTCTAAGTAGTGTTCATTAGAGCAACTTCAATGGAGCGACTCATTTTGTCCGTACGTGTCTGTTTAGGTCGGTGCGGACAAAAGTGGCGGCCCAACGCGCCGACCCAAACTCAAATCGTATCCGCCCGGCGTTCGCCCGACCCGTTTTCGGTCCAAAATTGTGCCTGAAATGCGTCGGCGCAGACACGAAGCAGACGCGCCGCGCGTCTCCTCGCCGTCCGCCGCGTCCCCACCTGGCGGTCGTCCAACTACGACGGTCAACATAATTTATGACGACCGCCCACATTGGACCCACGCGTCAGCGATGGCGGTCATCCTTTTTTAAGCCGGGCGTACGGCGGGGCCGTCCTCATCCACTACCACTCGGCCCCCGTCCCCATATGGCCACCCCTGCCCCCACGCCGACGACAACCCTAGCCACCGCCAACATGGGTTTCTTCTCCGGCATCGGCAGCAGCCGCAAGGGCAAAGCCCCCGCCCGCCATTCCCCCTCCCTCCCCATCCTCCACGCGCCAGCACGCGCTCCCTGGCAGAGGCAGCGCATCAATGTGTCGTTGCACCAGGCCGAGTGGCACTGGCACCACCGCGTGCCTCTGCCGTATCCGGACATGACGCTGCCGCATGATTGCCATTTGGATCCGGAGAGGATCCCAGTGTCGGCGGCACCGCGGACGGTGAGGGCCCATGCGGAGGAGGTGCGGTGCCGGCGGGCGTTGCTGGCGTCGAAGCAGCGCGCTGGCCCGCACTTCGCTGTCGACTCGCCCAACTGGGCTTGATGGTTAGCCTTCGAGCACGAGGAGGCGCGGCAACGCGGCGTCCGCGGCGTCGACCACAGCCTGCCGCCGCCCGCGCTTGTCGTCCGCGACGAGGACCAGGAGGCCGAGGCCGCCTACCAGGCGGCCATCAAGGAGAGCGAGGAGGAGGAGCGGTGGAGGGAGGCGGACGAGGCGGCTTTCGAGGCTACCATGGCGGAGGCCATGGCCCTCTTCGCGGCGGGCGACTGCATCGTGCCGCCGGTGGCCCCGCCGTCCTCGCCCAAAGCCGAGCCGGAGGAGCCGGCCTACCTCGAGCGCTACTCCTGGACCGGAGTAGTGCGCGAGTGGGTCAGCGCTCCGCCAATCTGGCTTAGGGCGACGGAGAAGCACGAGGCGGCCTACCTCGACCACTGGCGCCGCGTTCGGCTGGCCGAGGACTGCTGGAAGGGCGAGCACCTGCAGATGCTCGAGCGTGAGGCCGAAGAGGAGGTGCACCAGGCCCAAGCAGCGGCGGCAAAGCCCGACATCACCGTCGTCTGGAACACGGCGTTCCCCTGGGCCGGCCCTGCGCCGACGCTGATCGACCTCACCGGTCCCGATGCAGACGCCGCCGCCGCCGAGGACGCTTAGGGCAGCGCGTCGTCTAGTTTTTAGTATTTTAGTTAATGTAACGTGGACTTTCGCCGGCCTTCATGGCGGGCTTTTATGTTTAATTAAATGCTTGTATTTATTTTTAAAAGGCTTGCAACACTTTTTTTGGCGTGCCGACGAAATGGGTCGGGCCAGCGTTGGGCGCTCACGTCGACCCAAACACAGACCCGGACGTTTGTGTCCGCCGAGCCGACCCAAACGGATAAAAAACGAACAAAAGCGTCGTTCGTTTGGGTCGGCCCGTTGGAGTTGCTCTTAGTACTTCCTACGTTCTATAATGTAAAACGTTTTTTGACACTACACTAATGCCAAAAAACATCTTATATTATGGAACGGAGAGAGTACAGATTAGAGCAGAATTTTGTTGCTTTTCTTGCTGCTTGATTTCTCCGTCGTAAAAAGAAGAGGGAAGCGAACATGCTTTTTACATTGCAGATGATAGAGGAATAACACTTTCCAATAACACTTGGCTAATATAAATGAAATTACACAATAAAGTGTTTCATGACCGTGTACCTTATATCATCCGCATTTTTTGTTTTTTATATTATTCTGTACAAGACCTTTTGTTCACCTAGAAACGGAAAAAGGATAACTAACTACAGTATGAAATTCCCCCAACTATGTCACACACTCATGTCTTCGCTTTCAGATACTTTAAGTTTGATCAGAAGTATCTGCCGTTAATCCGATGCTTAATCTTTTTTTTATCACGGAACAATTCGAGTCCATTCTAATTCTTGCTTCTTTTTATCAGGGAGGAAAAGGGGGGCTGAGTACTATATGTAAAATCTTCGAATATGATGTTGATCTATTCTGCTTCTAGATTTACGGATTTCTTATATTAGTTGATCCGACAATGTAAGTATTTAATTGAATCTTCTATATATAGTGTCCGACATTAACTGAATTTTACCAGCTTCCTTTGCTGTATGTAATTACGATAGTGTTGAAGGCTAGCACTGAAGATTTTGACTTCGGGTACATGTAGTAGTTCCTCTGTATGTTTTGTACTTCTCAAAATTCGCCTATGGTTGATTCTTCACACCTACATGCTTATTTCAAAATCACATTTCTGTTTTTAGAAACTAGAGGACCTTTTGGACATTACTCAATGGTTAAAACTTTCGGCACATTACATAATTATTTGATCTTGGTAGACCTCAATGACCAGGAATTTCCATTATGGTTGTGTTAGCCCTCTCGGCAAACCTGAATTTCCAATCACTATAGGTATCATCCGATCTAATTCCCCATGCTTGAACCTTCTTTCAGTGCACTACTACTCTTCTCACAATCTACATGGGATGTATACATCATCGACAGCGGCAGCAAACTATGCCTTGCCTACTGTGCTGGCCGGCTGCTTAAAGTCGAACTACACATATTGACATGTAACATGCTATAACTAATCACACGCAAAAAAAAACATGCTATAACTAATCACTCTGACGGGTTGTTCATCGTGGTTACCTCTCTTTATTTTAGCAATTGCCCATATTGCTTGAGACAGCCTATCATTTAATATGCCTACTGGAGCGACAGCCATATCTGCGTTCAGTAGTGCACTGATCACAGCAAGGAGCAGCCTGCTAATGTATAGGCTTTGTATCTACTACCATAGTAAAATTAATAGGTTTTTTCAAATATTTTGGTACTAAGTAGTTCTTGGCTTGCACTTCATATATAGATTATACTATTAATTAGTCCATGTTCGGAATTTGTATTCCCAAAGAGTATCATAATTTAGGAAGTTGGCTTATTTGTAACCACAGTAACACAAAAGTTAAGCACACTAATTAACCATGAATTTTTTTGGACGCAGTTCAAGGAGTTCAACGTGATAGCTTCTTGCGTTGTCAAATTGCTGTTATCTTTCTCCCTCCCCTCCATATTTCCCAATATCATTATGTGTTATTTAGTTCATCAACAGAAATATTGTACTTTTTATGCTAGCAACGTTATTTCATAAACCCCAAGTTAGAGTTCGTTACCTCAGTAGTTCCTATTATGTTACTCCACACAAAATCGTGATAATTTGGTAAGATGTCATCCAGCAGTTTCGTGGAATCAAAACAATTATTATCAAGAAATTTTTGTTGTATCTTCGCTGAGACATATTTAGCGTGGCCTCAAATTGACTATCTTCACCTGAAAACACGTAATTTACTGCCTCACGTCTGTAACCAGGATTTTGTTTAGCCGAGCCAGATATATATTATTGGTTGGGTGGTAATCAGACCAGTTTGTTACTCTTCATAACCATTATCAGAAGCGCCCCCATATAAAAAGGCATTATCATAAGCGAAAATGCCGAACGGTGGACGAGCACTCTGCGGACCATATCCTCGCCTTTTGCATCATATTGTAGATATCTATGCTATACATGCAGAGCCGAGACAAAGGAATAGAAGGCGAGAAAATAAGGACCGTACCTTGAATTTGCTCAGCTGCTTGCAGTGCACCGCGAGCATGTCTTGCTAGACAAAAGCATCAGTCGAGCTGGCCGAGGAAATCAAATAGCACAGGCTGTAATACGTGTGTGTGGTTCCTCCTTTCTTGCTAGTCGAAAAGCCAAATTGTATACTCTTCTTCTCCGAGCAAATCAAGCTAAGCATGTAAGTGTACGTGCCTAGCCGGCCATGCAGCCGCCCATGTAGTCCTGATTAGAGGACACATCATGCAGCCGTGCGTAATCAAGTCAAATCCGACGCCCACATCATGCAGCTGCGCTAGCTCACGATGGGAAAGGACAGCATATAGTCCACATGGGAGGCGGTCCAGTCGAGTCAAGGCTGCACTTCCGCCTCAAGCCATCCAGTATGAAACTTCAAAGTCGAGGATTCCGCGGCTCAGGAACTGTTTGGTTCATAAGTTTTAAGACTTTTTTTAGTCCTAAGTTTTTAAAAAATCCCTACCTGTTTGGTTCCTGGGACTTATAAGTCCCTATAAGACCATATTACAACTAGGGCTGGAAAAAAAACTCGAAGCTCGTGAGCTAAACAAGTAGTTCGTGACTCGGCTCGAATTGACTCGAACTTGAAGAATAACGAACCGAGCCAAGCTTTAGTTTAAGATCGTTTACATACCAAGTTAAACGAGCCAATCTCACGAGTACTCGGGTGACTCGTTAAGCTCGGTAAAAAAAATAATGTTTTTAGGGGTAGTAAAATACAATCACTAAACACCTTGCATCCCAGCAGAAGGCCCAACCGCTCAAGGCCGAGCCACCCAGGAGACTCACACGTACATGACCACATATGCACATGCTAAATTCTTAGTTAATATTTTTATCGTATTTGTAAGGTCTAATGTTCATATCTTTAACGAGCTTAACAAGCTAAACGAGCCAGCTCGCGAGTTATACGAGTCGAGTCAATCTTGAATTTGAGCTCGTTATAGTAACGAGTCGAGTCGAGCTAGCTCGTTAATGAAACGAGCTTTAGCGAGTCGAGTCGAGCTGGCTCGACTCGGCTCGAATTCCACCCCTAATTACAACTATAAGTCCCTATAAGACTCTCCTTGAGAGTTTTATTTCATAAGTCCCAAATGCCCACTTTAAGTCCCTATAAGTCCCTCATGTTTGGATTGGATGGGACTTATAGGGACTTTTTTAAGTCCCTAAACCAATAAGTCCCTGGAAACAAACACCCTCTCAAGCTCAACACAGCCCGTCCTCCATCAACTGTCGACAGTAGCTCCTTCATCCTCCTCCGTACACACCCTTCCCGCAACCCCTTCCGCTAGAGAATAATGGCAGTGCAACATGCAAATCGTCGTGCCGCCAGATTGATGTGTTAGCAAATTTAAAGGCTACAGCAAGAAATTCATAGGTTGGAGGGGAAGGGGATTTGAGAATACCTAGATTGGATTGTAATTTTGCTTCAGACGTGTTGCAGCATCGTTGGAGCTTGAGAATGGTATGGAGATGAGAAGATACGTGAGAGTTCGGATGTGCCGGTGGGGGAAGGATTGTAAGGACGGCCTAGATAATACATATCCAACGATTAAAGGATGTTAACACGTAGATCTTAGGATGAATTAACTTTTTCTAATGAAATTAGGTGGGACAGTAGGCGAGGACTCATGAGTTGTCAGACGGATATAGATAGTTAATAAGGAGATCGGATGGTGATGAGGATATCAATATCATTGTTACACCGACAGCCTCTGCTGCTATACATACTGGACCAATCACTAGAGTTCGCGCACGTCAATTGAATTACAATGTACTTTCGTTTCTTGGTAACAATTCTAATATTCATGAGAATATGATGTTGTCTAAATTGGATACATTTGTGTTGATTACTAATGAAGGGCTACCATGGACAAGAGGGATGAACATTGGAGCAGAAACAAGGATGGAGATGAAGGCGCGCGCAAAGGGAACCAGAACGACATTTTTAGTGCAGATTTCAGTACTTTGAAGCCTCCTTAATGACATACAAGGACATGGACAAAATATACAAAATGCCCTTTCATAAATTTCGTCCATTGCTTATAATAGGTGCTGCGCCACCTTATTTTTGGGCCAGGCCCATGTAATTTCGAAATACTTGAGTATAGGCTGTTTTTCGAGTCTATATGTGTAGGGAAACACGAGTTAGGGTTGGTTTCGGACCCCTCCTCCAAGGGTCACGGAATTCCCCTCTCTTCCTCCATATATATAGCCCTTAGGGTGTCGTTTAGACTTTGGGTTTTGTTTATATTAAAAGCTCAACATAGTTGCAACTTCGCGTACTTTGTTTGTGTTCAATGACCAGACCAAGACGTCACAGAACCCCACTTTCATCAATAAAGCTTTCCTCTTATATTCGCACTATCCAGATTGCAATCTCAATTTCTTGTTTGTAAGTTTGTTCTTCGTTTCCTTGCAGGAAATATTCTCGTGGTCTGGTTGATCGTGCTTCGGTGTGATCAATAACCCCTCGGAAGATGGTTTAGCGATTGCTAAGGCGTGATGTCTTCGCACGTTCGTAGTCGGATCGTCAAAGACGACTCCCATAAAAATGATAGTTATCTCATCAAAATATCAGGGCACCTTTGCCTCTATTAGATGGACAATACGATTAGTTTCCTATGATTAGCATGGAGGCTCCATTAGTGCTTCTAATTAGAAAATCTATCTATCTACCTAATCTTTCCCTAATAATAAAGTGATTATTGTTTCTGGTCGTAGCGTCATCTGGGTGTTTTTGCAAAAAAATCCATGAAGTATTAGGTATTCAACCCGCGGTCCTCGTCATAAGTCAACCCGAACCGGTATGAATGAAAAAAATAACCCAGCACCGCCTCTGCCTCGCTTTGCCCAGCCTCCAGCCCCGCCCCGCCTCACTGCGCGTAGCCGACCGCCTCCTGCCTCCCACCTCCTGCCCCGCGCCGCCCCACGCCACCAGCCGCCTCATGCCTCCCACACCGGGGAATGGCGACAGGCGGCTACCAACGGACGGATCCAGGCGTAGGAGGGTCAGAGAGGCACGTGGAAAGCTGGCGAGGTTGGGGCGCCGGATCCAGAGCTCGGGGTGGTGCCATGATTGCTCGGTGAGCTCCTGCAAGGGAACATGGCGGGGCGATATTTAAAGGGAGATGTGAGAGAGAAGGGAAAGGGAGCGGCGGCGGAGACTCTGCTGCTCACCGGCGAGGATGAGGTGTGGGGAATATTGAGCGCTTGGGCGCCATGTGTAGCTGCGCCTACGGGCGGTTGGAGATGCAGCCTTAGGCGAGCTGCTGCTTCCGGTTATGACACAATAAAAGACAAGAGGTGCATCAAATCCAAAAAAATAGAGGAAGAGAGAGAGAGAGAGAGAGAGAGAGAGAGAGCTGATCTGATGAAGATACAGAAAAAAGGAGCACGAGAGTGGTCGGTGCTGGTGCTGGTGCTCGACCGCACGGCCCAGGCCCGCCATGGCCACCGCGGGATTCCCGATGGCGTGCGGGTGTGTGGGAGGTCTGCCATGGCCGCTGGTGGTGGAGGTGGAGCCAAGGGAGCGGGAGGGGGGTCCGGCGGTGTGCAGGGGAGCGGGGAGAGTCCTGGCGGTGGTGGAGCTTGTGGGTGGGGGCGGCGCGCGGGGGAGCGAGGGGATCCCCGGCGACGCGGTAGGTGCAGGCAGCAGCGATGGTGCTTCCGAGGGGAAGGTCTGGGCATCGGTGTGGGGAATGGATAAATGATTCTTCGCTTGCTTTCTCAAAACAAAAAGAAGGCTTCTTCGCTTGGCGACGGTGTCCCGACTAAGGGATTTTTGATTTTTTGCCACCACTTTCTCTGGGCTTTGACAATTTGCCACCCGTTACTTTGTAATTGACCCAATGCCACCAGTTACATGGAACTTTGCTATTTTGCCCTCTATCGAGTAGGTCCCACAAGAAATGTCAAAAATACCCCTCTCGCGGGATTGACCATGAAAGGGAGATATGGTTCTGATTCGCTCGACCTCGTTCCCTTTCTTTCGCCCGCAAGAACAAGGGGATGACGGCGACAGCGACTTGCGCAAGGGGCCCTCAACGACGGCGGTCCTGGTGGTCCTCAACGGCGGCTGGATCCAGGCTAGGAAGGTGAAGCTCTCTTTCCTGCTACTCTCTCCGCCCCCTCTCCCGTCCCTAGGGTTAAGCACCTTGGGCTCGGTCTCGGCCGCCAGCCTCCGCCCGCCGCCCGCCCCTAGCGTTGCTTTTGCTGCTGCTCCTAATCTGAGTTGTTGCTGCTGCCAAAGTTGCTCCTGCTTATGTACCGTTGTCGTTGCTACGTGGTGGTGCTTGTGCACCCCTTTTACTGCTATTTTAGTGTTGCTTGCTGTTGTTGCTTCACTGCTATTTTAGTTTTACTTACTGTTGGAGATCTTATTGTGGTTTGATTGATTGTTGATGGAAAACCACAAATTTAAGACGAACTAGGTAATGGCTGAACCGGAGATGGGTGACAGGTTTTTGGCAGATGACTTCGACCTTGAGACTTTGTCTCAACTAAGCCGAGGTGAGAAAGCAAAGTATCTCTTGACCCTTTTATTGTTGATTGTTGAACACGACACACTAATTCCGTAGTATGTTTCTCCTTGTTGCTTATTGTCGAGTAGGACGCCTCCATCACCTGATGTTTTCACAATAATCATTAGAGTTGCTCCTTATGTCGTCAAGCTTGATGATGGAAGTAAGGAACGTGTTGAAAGGCATGATGTTGTATTTGACGTAAACATTGCGGTAGGGTTGTCATGGGTTAATTTCAATGTTATTGTGGCACAACATATCAAAATGGGGCCACACCAGGAGCTAAAGTTGTTTGCTTATGACCATGTCTTGAAAACAGTTGATCCAATGGGCAATGGTCAGCAACTGGTGATGCACTTGATGAGTGATCAATGGGACTGGGAGGCAAAGAAATCATTTTTGTATGTTGATGTGGTCACATTGGAGATACCTAATGCAAAGAAATCTAGAAAAAAGAGCTCCCGCTCCCAAAAAGCCAACTACCCAAAAAAATCCCCAAAAACACCAGATCCTAAAAAGCCAGCTGCCCCCAAAAAGCCAAGTGCTCCTAGAAAACCCCAAAACCCACCAGCTCCCAAATAGCCAAGTGCTGCTAGTAAGAAGGCAGCAACAAACACTTCTGTAGAATGTTGTGCTAGCTCATCTATGGTTGTTGATAATTCAAACTTGTCAGCTTTTGAGTTAGCACAAACAATGGGGAGTCAGTATAGAGTTTTCCAGATGATATGGAGTTTTCATCGGATGATGTTGACCACCCAGCTACAATGCAATTTTGAAGTGTTTGTGATGTGGCTGATAGTAGTGAGAGATGTGAGTCCTCTGTGCTTACTCAGGAAGAACCACCCATAGATTGGAGCTTGATTGAGATAGCTCCTCACATATCTGATGACAATATGTGCGATCCTCTTGGTATCAACGATGTCAACATTCCCGTAACCGAAGAGAATATGTGCGATATTCTTGGTATCAACGATGAGGCGGTCCCCGAGCCACCACCTTCTCCACATAGTGAGGAAGTTTACATGACCGATTAGGAGGATTGTCAGCTTTTCATTGAGGCTACCATTCATGTTGATGATAGTGTGCCACCAGAGGAAGAGATTGCATATGACAAAGAGAACCCGTAGATGTATCTTGGTGCTTTGTTTCCTTCAATGGAAGATTTTAGGATGGCTATCAGACAATATGCAATTAAAAGGGAGTTTGACATTTGGGGATATAAGACTGATAAGAAAAAATATCTTGGAAAATGTAGAGCCAAGGGTTGTCCATGGAGGATTACAGCTAGACTGAGGACTGATGGACAAAGAATAAGGGTACTAACGTTTTGTTTGAGCATTGTTATTGTTCCTGTTTTTCTATGTTTTTCCTATGTTGTGATGTGTTTCATATTGTATTGCAGGTTACCAAGATTTCTGTGAAGCACAAGTGCTCCTCTCTACTGGTAGAATAAAAAGCAGCATGACATCTCAAGGATGAGTAGCACAGAGGGCTGTACCCATTATACAGAGTGACCCTACCATTGGATGCAAAGAGATGTTGGGGCAGTTGGAAGAAACATATGGCACAACCATTGAGTACCATACAGTGTGGAAAGGCAAAGATATAGCACAAAAAGAGATTTATTGTAGCATGAGGCAGAGTTTTCAATATTTGTTTAACTTCAAAGCAGAAGTTGAGAAGAGATCCCCGGTCAACATTGTAGAGGTGGGTATGAAGATGGTTGACGATATTGTTCGCTTTAACCGATTCTTTATGGCTCTCAAACCTTGCATTGATGGCTTTAAAGCTGGTTGTGGACCATATCTTAGTATAGATTCAACTGTACTCACCGGTAAATGGAGAGGTCACTTAGCAGCTTGTACAACATTAGATGGCCATAATTGGATGTATCATGTAGCATTTGCATTCATTGATGGTGAAACCGATGAAAATTGGACATGGTTCATGTCACAACTAAACAAGGCATTAGGTCATGTTTCCCCTCTAGCTATATGCACAAATGCATGTAAATGTTTAGAGAATGCAGTAAAAAAAACCTCATGCATATCAAAGAGAGTGTTTTAGGCATCTCATGGCTAACTTCTCTAAAAATTTCCAAGGAGATGTGTTTGGCAGAAAGTGGCCAGCTGCTAGGGCATATAGGCCACAAGTTTTTAACTACCACATGAATAAAATCCTAGCCGAAGCACCTGATGTGCATGAATATCTCTCAAGGTACCATAGCTTAAAATGGATGAGATGCATGTTTGACCCCTCAATTAAATGTGATTATATCAATAATAACCTTGCTGAGTCTTTTAGTGGTTGGATTAAAGATTACAAAGAGTTGCCACCTGATGAGCTAGCTTACACTCTTAGAGAGATGGTCATGAAACTTCGTGAGAAAAGGAGAAAGATTGGAATGAAAATGAAAGGAAAAATTATTCCAGCCATCACCCGACAAATTCATAATAGGACAAGGGGACCTAAACATTTGAAAGTTGGGAAATCTGGAGTTGCAAGTTGTGAGGTGAGGGACACAAGTAAATAAAACTTGCGACATGTTGTGAAAACTGACCAAAGCGAGTGCAGGTGCTTTGAGTGGCAGCACAGGGAAGCCTTGTGAGCATGTACTTGCTTTCTTACTGGATAGAAGGAACCCCAAATGGGAGGATTATGTGCATGACTATTTCTCTCTGGAGAAGTTTCGGGAAGCATATGCTGGAGAGGTTGAGCCATTGACAGATAGGTCCCAATGGCCACATGTACAATTTCCATTTGACATGGAGGTCCATTAGACAAGAAAAGAGGTGTTGGAAGGCCTAGAAAAAACAGGTACAAGAGCTTCCTCGAAGGTGGAGATGGTGGTACTAAAAAGACGAAGGAGCCAAAACAGCTAGGCAGCAAGAATAGATTCAAAAGATGCCACATTTTAGGCCACAGGCAGTCCACCTATCCGTTGAATGGACCAAGGCCAAGGTACATATAATGATCTATGTTTATTTCATCACTTGTAATGATCAATATTTATTTCATCACTTATTTTACTGTTTACTAACTTGTTTATGTGCAGGAAAAGAAAGAAGAACCTTTGAGGACTTTGTGGTAGATGAAATATGGATATGATGTATGGACATGTTAAATGCTTTATCTTGCTATGTTCTCTTCATATTGTGTCATGGTATAGGAATATGTACATCAGGAAATATATGTTTGAATTTGGATATTATGTGCACAAATTTGTTGAAAATCCAAAAAAACAGTCAAAATGTTGTCCAAATTGAGCCACATTGCTGCCAAAATTTTGACTTTTTTTCGAACCACCGAGAAAAATTGAAAAAAATCCATAAAAACAAACATATAACTGCGCCTAATCTGAGAAAGTTTCATCGAATTTGGATCAACGGTTCCATGCATTTCAATTACAGTTTAAATAGTTTGACCAAAATTTGAAAGTTGTCAGAATAATTTCAAAAAATTACAGAAAATTGTTCATATATGCGTGAGTAATCTGGGAAAGTTTAATCCAAGTCGGATCAATGGTTCAACGGTTTCATGCATTTCAACTAGTTTGAGCAATTTTTGACCAAAATTTGATGAGTAGCAGGGGAAGGAGAGACCTGTACTAGTTGGGGCAGTGGTGGCAGGGTATGAGGTGCAGGAGGGGGCAGCGGCAGCAGAGCAGCAAGGCCGACGAGGAGCAGCAAGGGCCAGCGAGGAGCAGCAAGGCAAGGGCCGGTGAGGAGCAGTATAAATTTGCAGGAGAGAGGAGTGGAGCATGAATTCATCCTTCCCGTGTGTTATGTTTGAGTTAAACAGGTACAAGGGCACAATAGTCCTTTATTTTGTTCACTTATGTTGTCTATTATTTACAAAGTTTGTTTTTATGTTGAAAAGTGGCAAAAGATCAAAGTCCAAATTAAAAGTGTCACTAGATCAATTACAGAGTAATGGGTGGCAAATTTTCAAAGTCCAAAGAAACTGGTGGTAAATAATCAAATCGTGTTAGGTAGCTAGCGTGCACGCGTGTTCAACCATAGTTTTCTTGTATTTTAGTTATTATTATATTAAAATAAAGAAAGTAAAGGTGCAATTCCTTCACGGACATGTAAAAATCTTCAAACTATACACACATGTAGTTGTTCTATAAACACGTGCTCTTTTTTGGGAAGTATGCACACGGTTTTTTAGTACTATGCACACGTTGTCGGATTTGTACATTTTTATTGTCTGATGTTGGTAACACAAAATAAACACTGTATATTATCAGTATGGTAATCTAAACATAATATTGTTCACCCAATTAGTCGACTAGGTTTGGCGTCGCAAATTTTTAACTACTGTACAAACCAAGCTATGGTTGAATAATTAGAAGGACGGTGGTATCCTTATCCTATCAGAGTTTAAGTTCTAAATTTGACATTGATGCTTGCATTATTTCTAAATTTATTTCAGCTTTCTGGCTATGTTTGTTCCGTGAGAGGGGATGTTACATTGACTACGAGATGCGTGCGGTGACTTCGTAAAATCTCAAGATGCTATCCGACTCAGCCTCTAAGAGGTGCTCATAGGGGTAGGTGTATGTCCGTGCGTTCATAGGTATGGGTGTACGTGAGCGACTTCAATGATACTTTGTTCAACAAAAAGTTTTAAACTAGTGCACGGAAGAGTACAATTGTTAATTGATCAATCATTTTTGTCATTATCAAACTTGTCCTCTATAGTCCAGCTTCATTAATGATAATTAGTGTGTGCTTCTCAATGAAACACGTCAACCTTTTTCTTGCGTTGCAACCTACGAACATATTTGCTATTTATATCTAAAAGGGACTATAACTTCTAACGGTACGTCACGGAAACTGCCCCCATATTATAAAAATTACCCGCCAATGCCAAGTGATAAAAAACGTTTCACACAATAGAATCCCCGCCTGGGCCGGCCCATGTTGTAGGGACATCATATACTACGCTCTGAGCGCTGGGAGAAGACGCAGCACGCCTATTTGGGCCAGCCCATGGCTGCACGGCCTATTTTTCCAAATTGGTTTTTTTACTTTTATTTTTGTTTTCCGTTTCCGTTTTTTCTACTTTGAATAATTTGGTAATTCAAAAAAGTTCTGAAAATTAAAATAATGAGAATTTCAAAAAGAAATTAATAAATCACAAAATGTTCGTGGTTTTATAAAAGAAAGTTTGATTATTCAAAATTGTTCAAAATTTTGAAAATAAATGTTCAGGAACTCAAAAAATATTCATGTTAATTTAAAAAATTCGTGTATTAAAAAATGTTAATGAAATTTAACAATATTTCGCCAATTCAAAATATGTTCATGAATGGAAAAATTTCCTATAAATTCAAAAACTGTTCGTGCCTTACAAAATAGTTTATTCATTCATAAAATGTTCACTCATTCAAAAAATGATTATTCATTTCGAAAAAAATCTTGAAATCAAAAAAATGTCCTTGAATTTCAATAATTTCTCCACCAATTTCCAGAAAAAAATGTTCGTTGATTCTAAAATGTTCGCCGATTCAAGGAAATTGTTTAAAAAATATTTGCAAATAGTATAATTTTTTGCGAAATTGAGAGTGATAGTGTGTCTTAGTGATGCAGGAAAATATTATGATGCCATAGGAGATTATGATTTTTTTTTCTCTCCTGTTGCAACGCATGAGCCTTTTTGCTAGTAATAATAAAGCAAATAGTGCTTATTGTCGTCTGTCTAAGTACTACCCTGAAAATTGCTATAAATTACCCACTATACCACCCGTAAGTGAAGAAAACAATTCGTTTTTTTTTTTTGTTTTGAAGTCACAGTGCGTTTTGATTGTTATAGAATGTTATCCGCATATAAAACATGCAGAGATGTAATGCAGTGACCAGGACTGCTGGAATTTTGTCTATTTTGGGCCTAGCCCAATAGCAGTTTCAGAAACTCTTAATAAATCCTAAAGGCCCACGCAGCCCATTTGTGCAAGGCAAGAGGTGGAACTAAAGTTTAGTCCCACATTGCTAGTTTAGAGGGAGTTGGTCCTCTTTATAAGGGAGGTTCTTTCCCACTTGTATGAGCATGAGAACAAGAGGGACATCCACGCGCGCTCCTCCTCCGCCGGCCTCCGAAACCGCACATTTTGAGTCCTGTACGGGAGAAGGGTGATAAGCTTTTTGGGGAGCGCTCAGCGCGACTACTGGCTGCTTCATCACGGACGATCCGGTCGCCGACGACTTCTTCCCTGACGTCCACGACCTCCTCGACGACATGGCAGGCGAGGACACCGACCCCAAGTCCAGCGCTTCTACTGATGTTGTCCTGTACATGTTCTTCTCCTTTCTATTAGAGGTCCTGCTACAGTTTCTTGTTCGAGTATTTGCCCTAGATATGTTAGACTCTATTTCATATATGCAACTTGCTATACTGTCTGCTCTAGATATGTTTAGTTACAGTTCATATATGAAGATGCTGTTTACCTTCTCTTTGTCAAATCGCATGGCTTGTTTTATCACTACTATTCTGGTCGTGCTTTGTCTAGTATTTCTGTTAATAAAATTATTCGGTAAATTGCTCATATTTCCAACAATCCAAAAACCTTATTATAGGCAATTTAGCCCGAGTGGTTTTGCTGCTTCCATGAGACCTCCTATGTTTGAGGGTATCCACTATAAGAGGTGGCGCGTGAGAGCAGTCTTATGGTTTCAAACCATGAGTTGCTATGATGCCACTCTCGGCAAACCTGAAGGAGAGCTTGATGCTCAACAGGCACAAGCTTTTCAGAAAATGGATACTCTGTTTAAGGCTGCTCTCTTGAGTGTTCTTGGTGAGAACATAGTTGATGCTTATGCGTCAATTGATAATGGAAAAGATATGTGGGATGCACTCTAGGTCAAGTTTGGGGTCTCGGATGCTGGCACTGAGCTATACATCATGGAGCAATTCTATGATTACAGGATGACTGAAGAGCGCTCCATGGTTGAGCAAGCTCATGAGATACAGTCATTTGCTAGAGAATTTGAGCACTTTAGTTGTATGCTACCGGACAAATTTGTTGTCGGAGGTATCATCACTAAGCTTCCTCCTTCGTCGAGGAACTTTGCTACCTTACTGAAGCATAAGAGACAGGAGTTTTCCATTTCGAATCTCATTGGCACTCTTGATGTGGAAGAAAAGGCGAGGGCAAAGGATACACGTGCTCGAGGTATTGAGCGAGGATCCAGTGCCAATCTGGTATAAAAGAAGAACTTCCAGCCCCACAAGTTCAAGAACAAGGGCAAGTTTGATGGGAAGAACAAGGCTGTGCAGCACACGAACTTCAAGAAGAAGAATGACAAGAAGAAAGGTGCTTGTCATGTGTGTGGCGATCCTGATCATTGGGCTCCTAGTTGCCCTAATCGCTATGACAAGCGTCACCCTGGGAAAGGCAGCAAGACCGCTAATGTTGTCATTGGAGACACTGACATGAAGGATGATGGGTATGGTATATTTCCCACTATTCTTTCAGTATGTCATTCTCCTGATTGGTTGATTGACACGGGTGCTAATGTGCATGTATGCGGTGATATTTCCATGTTTTCGTCTTATCAGACCGCAGGGACTTCAACCGTGCTGATGGGCAACGGTTCAAGTGCTTCTGTTCGTGGTGTTGGCACGGTCGATCTGAAGTTTACTTCGGGGAAGATCGTGCGGCTGAAGAACGTGCATTATGTCCCCTCCGTCAATAAAAATCTTGTTAGCGGATCTCTTCTGTGTAGAGATGGCTACAAGCTTGTCTTTGAGTCGAATAAATTTGTAATATCCAAGTATGGAACCTTTGTTGGTAAAGGCTATGACTCAGGAGGTCTGTTTCGTTTATCCTTATCAGACGTTTGCAATAAAGTTGTTAATCATATTTGCAACAATAGTGAATCCAATGTGTGTCATTCACGTTCTGTCATGTTAATTTTGGTTGCATGTCGCGACTAGCGAAGTTGAACTTAATCCCTAGTTTCACCACTATCAAGGGATCTAAGTGTCAAGTTTGTGTGCAAGCTAAGCAACCTCGTAAGTCTCACACGACTGCGGAAACGAGAAATCTTGCACCACTAGAGCTCATACATTCAGATCTATGTGAAATGAATGGTGTTTTGACAAAAGGTGGAAAGAAATATTTCATGATGTTAATTGATGACTCCACTAGATACTGCCGTGTTTATCTTCTGAAATGTAAGGATGTGGCTTTGAACTTTTCCAAGATCTATAAAGCTGAAGTGGAAAATCAACTTGATCGGAAAATCAAGAGGCTTAGGTCTGACCGTGGTGGAGAGTATTTTTCCAATGAATTTGATGCTTTTTGTGTGGAACATGGTATAATCCATGAGAGGAGGCCTCCCTATTCACCTCAGTCAAATGGGGTGGCCGAAAGAAAGAACCGTACTCTAACTGATTTGGTTAACGCCATGTTAGACACATCGGGTCTCTCCAAGTCATGGTGGGGGGAGGCGATATTGACGGCATGTCATGTCCTAAACCGAGTTACCACAAAGAACAAAGAGATAACTTCATTCGAGGAATGGGAGAAGAAAAGGTTAAAACTCTCTTATCTACGAACATGGGGTTGTTTGGCGAAAGTCAATGTTCCAATTCCAAAGAAGCAGAAGCTTGGACCTAAGACTGTGGATTGTGTTTTCCTGGGATATGCTTTTCATAGAATTGGCTATAGATTCTTGGTTGTAAAATCTGAGGTACCTGACATGCATGTCGGTACGATCATGGATTCGAATGATACGACTTTCTTTGAAGATATCTTTCCCATGAAGGATATGGCTACCTCATCTAATCAGGAGATGCCTAGTTCATCGAATCAGGAACCAGTTACAATTACCAAACCTGCCATTTCCATGGACCACTTTGAAAGTCCTGTGGAGGAAAACAATGAAGTTCCTACTAGGAGCAAGAGACAGAGGACTGCAAAGTCCTTTGGTGATGATTTTCTTGTGTATCTCATAGATGACACTCCCAATTCTATTTCAGAGGCCTATGCATCTGAAGATGCTGACTATTGGAAGGAAGCAGTTCCTAGCGAGATGGATTCCATCTTGGCGAATGAAACTTGGGAGATAATTGATTGTCCTTATGGGTGCAAACCTATAGGATGCAAATGGGTATTCAAGAAGAAGCTTAGGCCTGATGGTACTATTGAAAATTACAAGGCTTGGCTCATGGCTAAGGGTTATACCCAAAAGGAAGGTGAAGACTTCTTTGATACTTACTCACCTGTGGCTCGACTAACCACTATTCGAGTTCTACTTTCACTAGCTGCCTCGCATGGTCTTCACGTTCATCAAATGGATGTTAAGACTGCTTTCCTAAATGGAGAGTTGGACGAGGAAATTTATATGGAACAACCAGATGGGTTTGTACTAGATGGTCAGGAAGGAAAAGTGTGCAAATTGCTGAAGTCTTTGTATGGACTCGAGCAAGCACCCAAACAGTGGCATGAGAAGTTTAAAAGAACTTTAACAGCTGCAGGCTTTGTTGTGAACGAAGCTGACAAATGTGTGTACTATCGCCATGGTGGGGGCGAGGGAGTTATCCTTTGCTTGTATGTTGATGACATACTGATTTTCGGAACAAATCTGAATGTTATTAAGGAGGTCAAGAATTTCCTATCTCGCTGTTTTGAGATGAAGGATTTAGGAGTGGCTGATGTCACTCTGAACATCAAGTTGTTGAGAGACGATGATGGTGGGATTACATTGCTTCAATCTCACCATGTGGAAAAGATCTTGAGTCGCTTTGGCTATAGTGACTGCAAGCCCTTCTCCAACACCTTATGATGCAAGTGTGTTACTTCGAAAGAATCGAAGAATTGCTAGAGATCAATTGAAATATTCTCAGATTATTGGCTCGCTTATGTACTTAGCAAGTGCTACAAGATCTTACATCTCTTTTGCTGTTAGCAAACTGAGTCGGTTTGTCTCAAAACCAGGAGATGTGCATTGGAAAGCTCTAGAGAGAGTTTTGCGTTATTTGAAAGGCACTGCAAATTATGGAATTCACTACACCGGGCACCCAAAGGTGCTTGAAGGGTATAGTGACTCAAACTGGATCTCAGATGCTGATGAGATAAAGGCCACGAGCGGATATGTATTCACTCATGGAGGATGCGCTGTTTGTTGGAAGTCTTACAAGCAGACCATATTAACGAGGTCAACAATGGAAGCAGAACTTACAACACTAGATACAGCTACGGTCGAAGCAGATTGGCTTCGTCGGCTCTTGAATGACTTGCCGGTTGTTGAGAAACCTGTATCGGGTATCCTTATGAACTGCGACAATTAAACTGTGATCACGAAAGTGAGTAGCTCAAAGGATAACATGAAGTCATCAAGACACGTTCAGAGAAGGTTAAAGACTGTCAGGAAAATGAAAAACTCCAGAGTTATTGCATTGGATTATATCCAAACGTCTAAAAATATGGCAGACCCTTTTACTAAGGGTCTATCATGTAATGTGATAGATAATGCATCGAGAGAGATGGGTATGAGACCCACAATATGAGTTGTTCATAGTGGTAACCTATTCTTTGTGATTGGAGATCCCGTGAATTAGATGTGGAAGACAAGCTGTTGGTCAACTGAGAGGAGAGTATCCTTACTATTCACAATACCACTCCATTTGATGCAATACTCTCCTAATCTGCATGGCATGTTGATGTATATCTTAATGTGTTCTAAGTGGCTCATTTAAGCAGAGATGTTATCCTGCAGAACATCTTTTGAAGAACACACCAATATGAGTCTGATTGTCAAACGTCGCAATATATGAGAGTAGGATTCTCTCTACTAAACTCATGAAAGGTCACGGAGTATGACGCATAAGCTCCACCCACGGGGAAGACCCACGATAGCCACGTATCGGTCAAGGCTTTATGTGAAGCTAGATTCGCAGAAAACTTGCAGTTCAAGGCCCAGTCCACTGTTTAAGTTGCTTACTTGTGTAGCATAGAGTTCTAGGTGAAAGTTCAACTTAACAGTCTCCACTGCAGTACCGGTATATAAAACAGTGTTTTGGAACCAAAAGCAATTTTTGTGTGCCTTTGGGATCTGGTGGGGGATTGCTAGAATTTTATCTATTTTGGGCCTAGCCCAATAGCAGTTTCAAAAATTCCTAATAAATCCTAGAGGCCCACGCAGCCCATTGTGCAAGGCAAGAGGTGGAACTAAAGTTTAGTCCCACATTGCTAGTTTAGAGGGAGTTGGACCTCTTTATAAGGGAGGTTCTTTCCCCACTTGTATGAGCATGAGAACAAGAGGGACATCCACGCGCGCTCCTCCTCCGTCGCCCGCCTCGCCACGCCACGCCACGCCACGCCACGCCTCGTCACGACGCGTCGCGGGTTGCGGGAATGAGCCGAGCCGATGTCTAAATTTTTGCCACGCACTCCGTCGCTTCGTTCCGCCTCCCGTTGCTGCTTCTCTTGCGCCTATAAAAGGGAGGTCGCTCCTCCCAGAGAGATGCACCAGAACTACTCCTTCCCTCGCCATTGGTTCCATCTCTAAGCTGCTGTTGTCTTCCTCATCCCGGCTTGCGGCGTGCACCGCACGTCGGGACAGTAGGCCTCCGAAACCGCATCTTTTGGGAGCATTCAGCGCGACTACTGGCTGCTTCATCACGGACGATCTGGTCGCCGACGACTTCTTCCCCGACGTCCACGACCTCCTCGACGACATGGTAGGCGAGGACATCGACCCCAAGTCCAGCGCTTCTGCTGCTGCTGTCCCGTACGTGTTCTTCTCCTTTCTATTAGAGGTCCTGCTACAGTTTCTTGTTCTAGTATTTGCCCTAGATATGTTAGACTCTATTTCATATATGCAACTTGCTATACTGTCTGCTCTAGATATGTTTAGTTACAGTTCATATATGAAGATGTTGTTTACCTTCTCTTTGTCAAATCGCATGGCTTGTTTTATCACTACTATTCCGGTCATGCTTTATCTAGTATTTCCGTTAATAAAATCATTCAATAAATTGCTCATATTTCCAACATGGACCTCAATGTTTCAAGATGGAGACCAGGGTTCGATCCTAGGATCCACCCTTTTCTCTCTTGTTTTCTTTATTATTGCAAGGGCACGCACCTCCTCCTCCCCTTACTTGTATGGGCCAGCCCATGCGTGATGCCCCCTAGTGGGATTATCCCTTTTATTGTAAATGATGTCACTATTCTTATAAGTGAATAAAGGAGGGGTAAATTGTCAAAAAAAGTATCCATTCTAATGTTTAAATATTACTGGATGGCGGAGTTTGGGAAACTATAATTAAGCTACAAACAGCAAGCATAATTTACACTCATGTGACCAAGGGAGAATTCTTTGTGTAATCCTTCTTTCTCGAAACAAATTTTCGTCCCACTTTATATGTAAAGCAACACAATAGAGTACACGACCGGTCAATAGAATGCGGTGAGGGGGCTCTTAGAAAGAAAATCAAAATATATAACATGAGGCCTAGAACGGAAGATATAACAAGCGGCCCGACTGATGACGCCAGAGCTCCACAGCAACGCACCCAAGAGGGTGACGAACGTCGCCGATACCGACTCCGAACAAATAGATAAAGGTTTCACCTAAAGCCTTGACCCAGAGACGTGGCATACGACAACGACGACGTCTTCGCGATACCAGCGGGCTCCACTGTCGTCGGCGCAAGAAAGCACGAAGCTTTCGCTTTGGAAGTCGCCTGCACCACCAGGAGGAGCCCAGGTCACTGATACATTTATGACGTATCTATGTATTTCTTTTATGCTATTATATTATCATTCTTACAAACTTTGGCTATCATTTTACATCATTTTATATTATTCTTTTGGACTAATATATTAATCCAGTGCTTGTTTATGGTTTTACAGAAAATCAATACCTACGAAGGTCCAAACGCAATGAAAAACTTTGACGATTTTTTTGGAGCATAAGAGACCCTATAAGGTTAGGGAGGAGTCCAGAAGTTGGATGAGGCGACCACAAGCCCAGGGGCGCCACCTACCCCCTGGCTAGGGCCGGGCAGGCTTGTGGGGCCTCTGCAGCTCCGTTTGACCTATTTTCTGGCCTATAAATTCCTAACATTCTAAACCCTCGAAGCGAGACCCGAAACAATTTTATCGCTGCCGCAAGCCTCTGTTTTGAAGCGATCCCATCTGGAGCCCTGTACCAGAGTTCTGCCGGAGGGGGAAGCCATGGCCATCTTCATCAACCTTGTTGCCTCCATGATAGTGTGTGAGTAGTTCTTTCATGACCTACGTGTCCATAGTAGTAATGTTACACCCCCATGTATTAAGTTATTGTTGCCCCTTAATTAAAATGCCATGTCATCACAATTAACTTGCTAATAGCCACTTAGCTTCAAACTCAATTCAAATTCAAATTCAAATTGGAAGTCAAAATATTATTTCTTCAAACAGTAAAGTCATAAATGTTGGTAATATCCTAAATAATCCCTCGGCGTTTTTCATGAATAAACCAACTATGTTTGAATTCCTAAATTGCCCTAGAATTATTTAAAAGTGGACCAGTAGCACTTGATATGCCCATTTAAATACTAGACTAAATTTAAACATTCCAAAATGGCTTGAAACTTTGTGAGCCTCTTCAAAATATTACAAATTATTTATGTGACAAGTTCCATATTTAATTAAATTCATTTATTGGCTAAGAAAAATGCAAAACAGAAAAGAGAACAAAAAACAGAAAAAGGAAAGAAAGAAACATACTTACCTGTTGGACTGGGCCTTGAGTGCACAGTGCACGGACCAGCTCGCCAAGCCGTCGTTTCCTGCCTCTGTTCATCCGAGGCGTGCTGGATGTGCGTGCTGCGTCCATGGCCACCAAGGCCATGTGACGACCATCCGGCGACTCCCCGCGATGGATAAGATGCCCTCGACCCCCTGGACAACCCTAGCTTCTCCACTTCCCCCTCCTCGCGTTGCCTCACTTTTTACGCGCAAGGCCGAACCGCTGTCGCCATGGCGGACCTCGCCCACGCACTCTCCCTCTCCGTCGTCCTCGCGCCCTAGGGCCGTGTCCACCAGCTCCGCTGTCGACCGTGCTTTGCCTACGCGGAAGAGCTCGAGCCGAGGAGCGCTGGATCGTCGGATCGCTGTCTTATTCAACCTTTGGCCACCACAACACCGTCGTCGAATTCGTCGTCGTCCTGTGCTCCCGTGCACCCAAAGAGACACCATCAGCTCCTCGGTGAGCTTCCGCCCCTTTCCCCTTTGCTAGCTAGGTCGCGCACGCCACCTAGCTCATTGCGCCATCGGAGTTGAAGCTCGTCGGCGCCATTCGCTTCGCCGCCGCAGCCAGCGCAAGCAAAGCTCACGTCTGAGCATGCAGTCGTGCTCCTGGGCTCCCCAGGAAGCCAACGATGCCCCCAGATCTCTTTTTATCGTACCCTGCAACTGCAATGTCGTCATTGCCGTTGATATGGGCTTCCACCAGCCGAGCTAGTGCCACCATTCGGCGCGGCTTGCTGTCCGCATTTGAACGCTCCTGGTTGCACTCCAAATGGATGCATGTTGGCGATTTCCGATGACGTCCCGACTCCCGAGCCCTGCAGCGCGTTTGTGGTCGCTGGACCTTCATCGCCGGCGCGCCACCGTGACTGTGACGCTGCCAGTGCCCCCCCCCCCCCCCCCCCTTATTAGCCGCTCTAATTAACCACCACTTAGTCACTAACATGTGGAACCCATCACCGTAGCATTAGGATTAAATTAAATAAACAAGTTAATAAATCCGGTCACTGACAGCATGGTTCCACTTGCTAATAAGTCAATTAAATCCATGTTCATTAACTTTATCATTGGCCAGTGGGTCCCACTTGTCAGGTTTGACTAGTCAACAGCCATGTTGACTGTTGACTAGGTAGTGGACCATGTCAACTAGCCCCACCTGTTAGCCTTTGTAGCACACTGCTAGGTACACTTTTGGGTGTATCTAGCATTTGTCAGTTTAATAATTTCAAATTTAAATAAATTAAGAAATTCCAAAAAATCATTAAAACTTTAGAAAATCATATAAATTAATCTATAAAACAGATAAAATAATTTATATAAGAAAATTGATCACAAAAATATAAGGAACTAGAAGATACCCCGCGCGTTGCGGCGGGAATCCTTGAGAACTTATATGAAAATTCTAAGTTGAGAAGCAAAAAAAAAAGTTATCTACCAAAAAAGTAAAATAAAGGGAAGTTTAACATGCATAGTGTAATGGTTCCAATATGAAATGTATTTTGTTTTTATTGATCCTCAATGTATTATGTTATGTCTAGGAATCATCGGGTGATCAACAGAGGTACCAATCCACATAGATAGCATTTTAATCATGAGAAAATGTATTATTATTTGTGATGGTGTTACACTGAGCAAACAAAAACAATAGAATAAGCCAAAGGGTAGATAAAATACATCATAAATAGGAGTTGAAGCGAGGAGAAGAAGTGTCAATGACCCTTGTAGTTCCAATTGTGATGACATGATATGGCAAGTTCGCATGTGAGAGAGATATAGTTAGTCCAGATCAACTTGTTGTGTTATAGAAATTGATAGTATTCATGTATCAGTGCATTATTCATCTCCAAAAATATTTAACAAATTACCTGTACAATGAAAGATAGTCGTAGGGCTTTTGCGAACATAATCGACAGGTAAGAACAGTCTAACTTTGCAAGAATATAATTGATAGCTGATCATTTTATTCTGGTGTAAAAAAACAAACTATAGTCTATGACCCCAAAGAAAAATAACACACACTGGGCACACCACAATGGGTACAACTGAAGATAGTTTATCCAGAGGGTAAGAACAATTGCACCATGTCTTTTTTTTCCTGGCCCTTTCTTATCCCGCTATGGTTTTTATTAAGTACTACAGTATATGATTCCAACTGAAAAGAAAACACACTGAGCACATCAGTAAAAAAATGAACACTACCAAGGGCAACCAAAGTGAGTTGATATCTGCGTACGTATGACATAGATGTTAGAGCTTAGTAGATGTAATGAAATGATCTACTCAGATCTGAGGCATGAACAGATCACCTGGATAATGTAAGAGGTCGTGAGAAATTGTAGAGTATCGCCGTTTGAGAATAAAACTGTCCATAGCACAACGTGACTATCAGGGCATCATACATAATATATGCAAATATTATTTACAATAGAATTTGTTTGTCTGCACCTTGAGTAATAAATACCCAGCTTTAACCTTTCTCAGACACATAACCTGTTCAGCCTACATACAATATAAATAGTTAACTGTGCTGTTGGCTGGATCAAGACAGAGGAAAAAGAGAGAGAATTAATTTGCTTCTTGGATGTCTGCTTGATGGCGTGCATCTAGAAGAGGAATAACTTGAAGGGTTGATGAGGAAAAGTAGGCACTGGAAACATACAAAGGAATAGTTGGATTTAAGATCCAAACCTGTACTATGCTCTTTCAATGGTTCTTCTACCCCGTACAACATGTGGATGTGCAGCAGCTGTGTGAAGACATGCTCCTGTACGGGATCAAAATCTATCAGATGAGAACAGAAACCCAGATCCAGATCAAGAGAGACCCTGTAGATAGGGGAAGGCAGCCTCGTCCATCCGTCATCACGCTCGAGGAAGACACTCAGCGGGAAGCCCTAGCGGCCGAGGAACACCTCGTTGTGGCTGGTTGAAGTAGACGTCGAGTTTGTGGACGCCTGGTGGGGAAGGGAAATGATGGGTTCCCAATGAAACGATGGCCCCTCGGTTACAAACTGTTGCGACTCTTCACGGCTGAAACGGAAAACATGGGAACGGGAGTTATTGTCATCAGAATCCTAAACATTTTTCCTAAGCGAGAGAGAGAGAGACTATCCTTTTATCACGGGGAGAGGTTGAGCTTTGATCGGCTGTTACATTTGGAAATGATCGGCTGTTACATTTTTAAACGGGAGTAAATGGATGTACATAGTGGGTGGTGGCTTGAAGAACAAATGAAGCGATGCGCTGGAACATGGAGAAAAAAATAACAAAGAAATGAAGTGACGTGGGTGGAATTTGCTAGGTGGCTAGATGATGATGTGGACGGGCTGCATGTTGAGAGAATAGGTAGAAGTGGGGATCAACTTCTTAAGAATGTAAGATTTGAATATGTCATTTGCATGCATGACAAACCACTCTAACATAATGACATTGACATTTTGCCGCCAGATCAATCTACCGAATAATGTGTGGAGCTGGGAAAATATATTTTCCCTCTTAAATTACAATACCTAGTAATGCATTAGGTCACATCAACACCACATTTTTCCATGCCATGCATTTCATGTTGCATTTGTTTGCCATTATTTATTTCGTTCCTGCATCTACTTCTTATCGGTAGACCCCGAGACTGCGGTATACTCTTTTTAGGACTACGTCGTAGATGATTAGGTCTTCTCAGCAGAGCTTCCAGGCAGGCAACCCTCTTGATCATTCTTATATCGCCCATTCTTTCTCTCTACTTGTTGCATTAGATTGTCAGATCACTTGTTGTTTTATCGGTAGATCCTATTCTGATGCATAGAATGTTGTTGTTAACTGATGTTCATACTTTACCTTCCATCCTATCATGCTTAGTTTAGTTATGAACCCGAGCGGGGCGTTCGCTTACTGAACCCGAAAGATGGATCGATCCCTCGCACTACATACTGAAGACGAGCGAGCAATCCGACTAGGTACGTATTGAAGCCGATCGATCCCTTCACTGCTAACTGGACCCGACCGATTCCTTTACTGCTAATTGAACCCGTGCGAGACATGAATTGAGCTAACTGATTGGTTGCCTTTGGATGAACAGTGCATGTTGCTGGCATGCGCGTGATACACGTAGAACGAGTCGAGACTTGCATCCATCGAGCCCCTTGTGCGAGACATGGTGAATTGACCTAGTCGGTTGGTTGGCTGTGGATGAACAGTTCCTGTTGCTGCCCACTCGTACGCCCCACCCAGCTAGTGTAGGTTGGATGAATAGGATCCCGTGGTGGTAGGCGGTTGGCGCTGGATGAACAGGACCCCGAGGAGGCTGTGTCGCGACATACCACACCCCAGCTAGTTGGGGTGGATGAACAGGACTTCATGGAGGCTGGAGGAACTCGACGGTGGATGAACGGTAGCCCATGGAGTCCCGTTTTACGGTACACCACACCCCTCCCGATGAACAGGACCTCATTTCGAATGTAGCGGTTGGAGAGAAGTCTGTATCCTCTATTTTTTGGTACGCCAGACCCCTCCCGATCAATAGGATCCCGTTTAATTTCGACCATACATGATTGGTGAGAAGTGTGTTTTGTCTATTTTGCGGTATGTGAGACCCCTCATGATGAACAGGACCCTATTTCGACAGTAGGCGGTCGAAGAGAACTCGGTTTCATCCGTTTTGCAGTACGCTAGACCCCGAGCCAGTGGTGGGGGGGTGTCGATGAACAGGTCGCTGTTTCGGCTGCCTCGTCCAAGACAGTTGGCTCCTGGTGAACAGGACGCATTTTGACCCAGTCGGTTGCCTCCTGATGAACACAACGATGTTTCTCCATTCTGACCCGGCTGGTTGGTTGCCGATAAAGAGGACGCCGTTGTTGTACGTGTTCGAGACCCCACACGTATGTATGTACTTGGTTGTATTTTTTGTAGCATGATTGTACGTATGTGTACACGATTTAGATGAGACCGCTTGAACTGCTACGTCGGGGGCTCTACTACGACATGTGCCACTCCTTACTCGGCCACGGTTCATCGTGCAAGAGAAACCAATCGACCAATATGTACATACATGTTTGCGACCAGACAGATAACTGTGTGTACGCTTTGACCAGGTGGGTCCTAACTGTCAGGGGGGATAAGGAGGCACTTCCTTCCATGTGAATATATAGCTGGCGAGTCCTAGCTGTCATGGGGAGGAATCAATTTTTATCGCGTAATAAGGAGGCACTTCCTTGCGTACGATGATTTAGCTGATGGGTCCCAGGTGTCAGGTGGAGTGACGGTATCCTAGACTAGGGGGTGCCAACCGAGTCGGCCCATAGTCCTCAGACTAGGCCTGTAGACCCTCGTTCTCATTTGGGTAGACCCGGGAAGCTACACGGCTGGACGTGGTCATGAGCAAATCTATCAAAGACTTGACGTATACTCCAAGACGTCTCCTGGCGCCTCCATACACGCCCCTGGATACCAAGGGCAGATCTGGGCCCCAGGCGCGGGGCCTGGCGTTTTTTAGTTGTAACCTAGGTATAATTTTGAATGGGACCGGGGCTTAGCCCAAAACACAGCTAGTGCCCAAAGCAGCCTCCACCTTCGCACTCCGAGACCTAGTGAGCCAGCGAGCTAGGCCCATGCACGCGCGCAGGAACTGCTACGCTGCCACCAGGACTGGTACTGGCAGCCTGGCCGCCGCCGCCCACCGGTGACTTCCCTCCGCCACGACGTTCCCTGGTCGTCCTAGCCTCCCAAGTCCCTTCGCCGCTGGCCCGCTCCGCCCGGTGCCCACTCCCCCGCTCTACCGCTCGCCAGCTCTGCTAGCTCTGCAGGCCAGCTCTGCTCCGGCCTCCCTAGGAAATGTTGAATTTATGTGTCAGCTGCACTGCTGAATTTATGTGCTAGCAATTGTATTTGAATATGAATGTTGACAATAGAGATGAACGGATATTTTTGCTATTGTTAATCACTGTCCTATGTTCAATTGTATTTGTATTGTTGTTGTTAATATCAATTTCATTTCATTTTGTAGAAATAAGAAAGCGAAGAGATACTTTTCATCCATAGCCGCAACGGAAGTGTCTACACCGGGGGTTTTAGCTGAAAGCAACCAAGGGGCTGAGAGGACCGAAGTAACTCAAGAAAATAAACTAAATGGAGAAATGGAACCACCGCCTTTAAATTCAAACAACCCGCCTTCAATCTCAACTCGAGAAAGTAACATATTTGTTATTCCTGATTCTGCTCGTGGTCAACTGAGGGAAGGTGATATTGAACCTGATCTTGGTCTTAGGAAACCTATTGAAAGCTTAGATCCGGACAATAGAGATGTTGCTAGAAGAATATATGTCAATATGGGTCCATGCCAACCAACTGGTCATACATTTTAAAAAGAAACTAGAGGAAATTCTTCAAAAAAGAGAGGCTTTCAACCTAATTGGTTCAAAAAGCATTCCAATTGGTTGGAATATAGTGTTGCTAAAGAGGCAGCCTTTTGTTTCTATTTCTTTCTTTTTAAGCAACCTGGAATAGAAAACTATGGTGTTGAGGCATTCACAACAATAGGCTTTAAAAATTGGAAGGATCATGATAGTGCTCACAATAAAGCTAGACAACAATATGTGGCTTTCAAAAATCAAAGGCAATCTGTGGCAATATTGAGCGAGAAATATTTGCAAATATTGATAACGATGCTATTATATATCGCTTTCAATCCTACAGATCTCGTAACGGAATTTTACCTTGTCGTACTAGTTAATTTTCAACTTTCTACAATGTTAATTGTTTCACTTGATGTTTATGCCATATCTTACGAAACTTTGCTTTTGATTTCTCTAAGGTGTTAGCTCTTCTTCCATCGTTGATCAAGTTATCAAAGACACTGATGAAGCAAGCCATTGATTTGGTACTCTTTTTTTATCACGTATTGTTTGTAGTTTTTTTCATCTTTTTATGTTTTTTGTTGTATCTTTAAGCATTGAGTTTAAATTCTAAATTTCCGGTACAATTGAGCCACATGTATTCTTTTGAGGTAGCTATAGCATGATGGATGTTAAGTCTTTCTCTTGCAAAAAAATATTTTTGGGCCTGGGCATTGTTCCAATCCTGGATCTGCAACTGCTGAATACCGACCATGTAACCCTAGATGCCCTACCTAGCATGTGTATAAGCCAGAGGGTTTAGCCCGTAAAAGGGAGGGGATCACAATTAAATTCACCGAGCCTTAGGGTTATAACTCGCCAGACGATCTCGAGGTAGATCAAGCATTATACTCGATACATCATCATCCAAATGTGTAAACTTTTGAAAATAAAAAAATAGATTCATGATTTTTTTTCTCAAATTCGTGAATCTTTTTCTATTTCTTGAATTTTTTTAGTGAACCTTTTTTAAAATCTATGAAAATTTTCAAATCAATGATTTTTTTTCAAAATTGATGAACCGTTTTTAAATCCATAATATGCTTGGACCGGCCCAACAGACACCTAACGGTAGCAATGTCGTTATCTAGTTGGGCTAAGGCCTAAGTTTTTTTTCCTTTTATTTTTATTAATTCATTTTGTCCCTTTTGAACTTTAGTATTGTTTTTGAAACCTGTTCAAAACTTTGGAATATTGTTTGGAGTTCCCAAAATGTTCTTGTTTTCAAATATTGTTTATAATTGAAAAATATTTCTATTTTCGGATTTTTTGTTCACAAATTAAAGAAATTTTTGCATTTCAAAAAAATTGTTAATTTTTTAAAAAGTACCTGGTTTGCAATTTGTGGTAAATTTTCAACAATTGTTGGGAATTTGTTAACAGTTTTGGAAAAAGTGTTCAAGTTTGTAAAATTTTCATAAATAATTTAAAATTCCTAAATTGTCGACAAATTTAAAGAAATGGTTAGTACATAAGAAAATGTACATGTTGATTGATAATGACAAAAATTGAAAATAATATAAGAATTCAAATAAGGAGAAAAAATACATGCTCATGGATGCACTCGTTTGGCTTAGTCTGGCACACTTCTCTCAAATGGTGGTTCTTTTGGACTATGGATAAATGACCCAACTTTTGCGAGCAGGTGGGCATGCCCATGGTTAAGCATTTATGTGAGGTTTGAATGATTTCTAACATTGTATGCAAGTTGCGACACGTCCGGCCATTTATCGACCTTTTTTGGCCAAGAAAACTTGAAAAAATGCAAAAGAAATATGTCGAAAAACAAAGCAACTTGGCTTGGTGCCTTGAATTGGTAATTCAAGCCAATGAAAAAAATTGGAGTCATTCGATGGATGTCGAGAAACCACGTGCTTTCAAACGGAGCCTTCTCGCCTCTACCCGGACACCTTATGTTGAACATGGTGTTTTTTTGACATTCTTGAAATGACCTCAACTTGTTCGAGCAGGTGGGCATGCCATGGTAGACATATATGTGATACGTCTCCAGCGTATCTATAATTTTTGATTGCTCCATGCTATATTATCTACTGTTTTGGACTATATTGGGCTTTATTTTCCACTTTTATATTATTTTTGGGACTAATCTATTAACCAGAGGCCCAGCCTAGAATTGCTATTTTTTGCCTATTTCAGTGTTTCGAAGAAACGGAATATCAAAAGGAATGAAACCTTCAGGAACGTGATTTTCTCACCGAACATGGTCCAGGAGACTTGGACCCTACTCCAAGGAACAAAAGAGGCGGTCACGAGGGTGGGGGGCGCCCCCACCCCCTAGGGCGCGCCCCCTACCTCGTGGGCCCCCTGTTGCTCCACCGACGTACTCCTTCCTCCTATATATACCTACGTACCCCCAAACGATCAGATACGGAGCCAAAAACCTAATTTCACCGCCGCAACTTTCTGTATCCACGAGATCCCATATTGGGGCCTGTTCCGGAGCTCCGCAGGAGAGGGCCGTCATCACGGAGGGCTTCTACATCATCATAGCCTCTCCGATGAAGTGTGAGTAGTTTACCTTAGACCTTCGGGTCCATAGTTATTAGCTAGATGGCTTCTTCTCTCTTTTTGGATCTCAATACAAAGTTCTCCCCCTCTCTTGTGGAGATCTATTTGATGTAATCTTCTTTTTGCGGTGTGTTTGTTGAGACAGATGAATTGTGGGTTTATGATCAATTCTATCTATGAATAATATTTGAATCTTCTCTGAATTCTTTTATGTATAATTGGTTATCTTTGCAAGTCTCTTTGAATTATCAGTTTGGTTTGGCCTACTAGATTGGTTTTTCTTGCCATGGGAGAAGTGCTTAGCTTTCGGTTCAATCGTGCGATGTCCTTTCCCAGTGACAGAAGGGGCAGCAAGGCACGTATTGTATTGTTGCCATCGAGGATAACAAGATGGGGTTTTTATCATATTGCATGGAATTATCCCTCTACATCATGTCATCTTGCTTAAGGCGTTACTCTATTTTTAACTTAATACTCTAGATGCATGCTGGATAGCAGTCGATGAGTGGAGTAATAGTAGTAGATGCAGGCAGGAGTCGGTCTACTTGTCTCGGACGTGATGCCTATATACATGATCATACCTAGATATTCTCATAACTATGCTCAATTCTGTCAATTGCTCAACAATAATTTGTTCACCCACCGTAGGATACTTATGCTCTTGAGAGAAGCCACTAGTGAAACCTATGGCCCCCGGGTCTATTCTCATCATATCAATCTCCATCACTTTATTATTGCTTTGCTTTTTTTACTTTGCCTTTTACTTTTCACTTTGCATCTCCATATCAAAAATACCAAAAATATTATCTATCATCTCTATCAGATCTCACTCTCGTAAGTGACCGTGAAGGGATTGACAACCCTAATCGCGTTGGTTGCGAGGAGCTATTGTTTTTGTGTAGGTACAAGGGACTTGCTCGTAGCTTCCTACTGGATTGATACCTTGGTTCTCAAAAACTGAGGGAAATGCTTACGCTACTTTGTTGCATCATCCTCTCCTCTTCGGGGAAATCCAACGCAGTGCTCAAGAGGTAGCAAGAAGAATTTCTGGCGCCATTGCCGGGGAAGCTTACGCAAAAGTCAAGTCAAGATTTGGACTCCCAACAACAAGCCATTTCTGGCACCGTACCAAGTACCCATCACAATCCCTATCTCCCGCATTACATTAGTTGCCATTTTCCTCTCGTTTTCCTATCCCCCACTTCACCCTTGCCGTTTTATTCGCCCTCTCTTTCACAATCTCCTTCTCCTTCTCTTTTTCTGTTTGCCTTTTTCTCGCTTTCCTTTTGTTTGCTCGTGTGTCGGATTGCTTGTTTGTCGCGATGGCTCAAGATACTACCAAATTGTGTGACTTCACCAATACCAATAATAATGATTTCCTTAGCACTCCGATTGCTCCTCTTGCCAATACTAAATCTTGTGAAATCAATACTGCTTTGTTGAATCTTGTTATGAAAGATCAATTCGCCGGCCTTCCTAGTGAAGATGCCACTACTCATCTGAATAGCTTCGTTGATTTATGTGTTATGCAAAAGAAGAAAGATGTTGATAATGATGTTGTTAAATTGAAGCTATTTCCTTTTTCGCTTAGAGATCGTGCTAAAGCTTGGTTTTCGTCTTTGCCTAAAAATAGTATCGATTCTTGGAACAAGTGCAAAGATGCTTTTATCTCTAAGTATTTTCCTCCCGCTAAGATCATCTCTCTTAGAAACGACATTATGAATTTTAAGCAACTTGATCATGAACATGTTGCACAAGCATGGGAGAGAATGAAATTAATGATACGTAATTGCCCTACTCATGGTTTGAATTTCTGGATGATTATACAAATTTTTTATGCCGGATTGAATTTTGCTTCTAGAAATCTTTTAGATTCGGCCGCGGGAGGCAATTTTATGGAAATCACTTTAGGAGATGCTACTAAACTCCTAGATAATATTATGATTAATTATTCTCAATGGCACACTGAAAGATCTACTAATAAAAAAGTGCATGCGATAGAAGAAATTAATGTTTTGAGTGGAAAGATGGATGAACTTATGAAATTATTTGCTACTAAGAGTGTTTCTTCTGATCCTAATGATATGCCTTTGTCTACTTTGATTGAAAGTAATAATCAATCTATGGATGTGAATTTTGTTGGTAGGAATAATTTTGGTAACAACGCGTATAGAGGGAATTTTAATCCTAGGCCTTATCCTAGTAATCCTTCTAATAATTATGGAAATTCCTACAACAACTCTTATGGAAATTTTAATAAGATGCCCTCTGAATTTGAGAATAGTGTTAAAGAGTTTATGAATTCACAAAAGAATTTTAATGCCTTGCTTGAAGAGAAACTGCTTAAAGTTGATGATTTGGCTAGGAACATTGATAGAATTTCTCTTGAGGTTGATTCTTTAAAGCTTAGATCTATTCCTCCTAAGCATGATATCAATGAGTCTCTCAAAGCCATGAGAATTTCCATTGATGAGTGCAAGGAAAGAACCGCTAGGATGCGTGCTTCCAAAGATGCCTTTATTAAAGCGTGTTCTTCCAATTCCTATGAAAATCAAGATGAAGATCTAAAAGTTATTGATGTGTCCCCTATCAAATCTTTGTTTTGCAATATGAATCTTGATGAAACTGAATATGATCTTCCTTTACCTAGAAGGCGTTCCAAAAATTCGGAGTATTTAGATCTTGATGACGAAATTGATAAAAGTGGGATTGAAAAAATAAAACCCTAGATGTTGCTAAATCCAGTATATTGGATTTCAAGGAATTTAATTATGAATGTTGCTCTTTAATTGATTGTATTTCCTTGTTGCAATCCGTGCTAAATTCTCCTCATGCTTATAGTCAAAATAAAGCCTTTACCGAACATATCGTTGATGCCTTGATGCAATCTTATGAAGAAAAACTTGAGTTGAAAGTTTCTATCCCTAGAAAAATCTATGATGAGTGGGAACCAACTATTAAAATTAAAATTAAAGATCATGAGTTTTATGCTTTGTGTGATTTGGGTGTTAGTGTCTCCACTATTCCCAAAACTTTGTGTGATTTGCTAGATTTCCGTGATTTAGATGATTGCTCTCTAAACTTGCATCTTGCGGATTCCACTATTAAGAAACCTATGGGAAGAATTAATGATGTTCTTATTGTTGCAAATAGGAATTATGTGCTCATAGATTTTATCGTTCTTGATATAGATTGCAATCCTTCTTGCCCTATTATTCTTGGTAGACCTTTCCTTAGGACGATTGGTGCGATTATTGATATGAAGGAAGGGAATATTAGATTTCAATTTACATTAAAAAAGGGCATGGAACACTTCCCTAGAAAGAAAATAAAATTACCATATGAATCTATCATGAGAGCCACTTATGGATTGCCTACCAAAGATGGCAATACCTAGATCTATCCTCGCTTTTATGCCTAGCTAGGGGCGTTAAACGATAGTGCTTGTTGGGAGGAAACCCAATTTTTTTGTTCCTGTTTAGGAATAAATAATCCATCTACCTTCTGTTTAGATGTGGTTTTGTGTTTTAATTAGTGTTTGTGCCAAGCTAAACCTATAGGAACTTCTTGGATGATAGTTATTTGATTTTGCTGTAATTTCCAGAAACTTTGCGTTCAGTGCCCGAATTATTAAAATTCACCAGAACTTGATAAAATACTGATCCAATTGCTGCTGATCAATAAACAAATTTCCTAGGACGTCCTATTTTTGCTGAATTTTTGGAGTTCCATAAGTTCACGTTAGTTACATATTACTACAGACTGTTCTGTTTTTGACAAATTCTGTTTTTCGTGTGTTGTTTGCTTATTTTGATGAATCTATGGCTAGTAAAATAGTTTATAATCCATAGAGAAGTTGGAATACAGTAGGTTTAATACCAATATAAATAAAGAATGAGTTCATTACAGTACCTTGAAGTGGTCTTTTGTTTTCTTTCTCTAACGGAGCTCACGAGATTTCTGTTGAGTTTTGTGTTGTGAAGTTTTCAATTTTTGGGTAAATTCTTTTGATGGATTATGGAACAACGAGTGGAAAGAGCCTAAGCTTGGGGATGCCCATGGCACCCCCAATATAATCCAAGGACACCAAAAAGTCAAAGCTTGGGGATGCCCTGGAAGGCATCCCCTCTTTCGTCTACTTCCATCGGTAATTTTACTTGGAGCTATATTTT
The DNA here is from genome assembly GCF_018294505.1 of Triticum aestivum. Classification (NCBI taxonomy): domain Eukaryota; kingdom Viridiplantae; phylum Streptophyta; class Magnoliopsida; order Poales; family Poaceae; genus Triticum; species Triticum aestivum. The sequence continues at coordinate 82,815,671 of NC_057812.1, forward strand.
TATTCACCACATGATATGTGTTTTGCTTGGAGCGTCTTGTATTATTTGTGTATTTGTTTGTTAGTGTGCCACAATCATCCTTGCTGTACACACCTTTTGAGAGAGCCATACATGAATTGGAATTTGATAGAATACTCTATGTGCTTCACTTATATCTTTTGAGCTATGTAGTTTTGCTCTATGTGCTTCACTTATATCTTTTGAGCGTTATAATTTTGCTCTTTGTGCTTCACTTAGATCTTTTAGAGACGGTGGTGGATTTGTTTTAAAGAAACTATTGATCTCTCATGCTTCACTTAGATTATTTTGAGATTCTTAATAGCATGGTAATTTGCTTAATAATAATATTCTTGGTATTCAAGATTTGTGAAACTTTCTTTTGAGTGCGTTGAATACTAAGAAAAGATTGATGCTTGATAATTGTTTTGAGATATGAAGATGGTGATATTAGAGTCATGCTAGTTGAGTAGTTGTGAATTTGAGAAATTATTGTGTTAAAGTTTGTGATTCCCGTAGCATGCACGTATGGTGAACCGTTATGTGATGAAGTCGGAGCATGATTTATTTATTGATTGTCTTCCTTATGAGTGGCGGTCGGGGACGAGCGATGGTATTTTCCTACCAATCTATCCCCCTAGGAGCATGCGCATAATACTTTGCTTTGATAACTTCTAGATTTTTGCAATAAGTATATGAGTTCTTTATGACTAATGTTGAGTCCATGGACTATATGCACTTTTTCCCATCCTTCCACCATTGCTAGCCTCCCTAATACCGCGCACCTTTCATCGATACCATACACCCACCATATACCTTCCTCAAAACAGCCACCATACCTACCTATCATGGCGTTTCCATAGCCATTCCGAGATATATTGCCATGCAACTTTCCACCGTTCCGTTTATGACACGCTATATCATTGTCATATTGCTAGCATGATCATGTAGTTGACATCATATTTGTGGCAAAGCCACCGTTCACAATTCTTTCATACATGTCACTCTTGATTCATTGCATATCCCGGTACACCGCCGGAGGCATTCATATAGAGTCATATTTTGTTCTAAGTATCGAGTTGTAATTGTTGAGTTGTAAGAAAAATAAAAGTGTGATGATCATCATTTTTAGAGCGTTGTACCAAGTGAGGAAAGGATGAAGGTGTTGGGGAACATAGTAATTTCAAAAATTTCCTATGCACACGCAAGATCATGGTGATGCATACCAACGAGAGGGGAGAGTGTTGTCTACATACCCTCTTAGACCGTAAGCGGAAGCGTTATATCAACGCAGTTGATGTAGTCGTACGACTTCACGATCCGACCGATCCAAGTACCGAAAGCACGGCACCTCCGAGTTCTGCACACGTTCAGCTCGATGACGTCCTCGCCTTCTCGATCCAGCAAGAGGGGCGAAGTAGTAGATGAGTTCCGGCAGCACGACGGGGTGGTGACGGTGTTGGTGAAGAACAATCTTCGCAGGGCTTCGCCTAAGCACTACGAAATATATGACGGAGGATAAACTAGAGGGGACGGGATTGCCGGCACACGGCTAGGTGTTTCTTGATGTGTCTTTGGTGCTAGCCCTGCCCTTCTATTATATGTTGAGCCTCGGGCTCGAAACTTGGAGTAAAAGCCTCCACAAAGTCGGTTTCACCTGAAAGGCAAGAGTCCTTCTCGGACTCCAGGGCCAGACGCCAGGGTTCCCGGCGTCTGGACCCAGACGCCAGGGACCCTGGCGTCTGGCCCCTGGACTCCGCAAAACTTCCTTTTGCGCTTTCCGAAAACCTCGTGGGCTTTCCCCATTGGCCCAGATAAAGTGTTCTCGTGCCCAAACATTTCGAGAAACATCCGGAACCCCTTCCGATGGATTCCGGAACCCCTTCCGATGGATTCCGGAACCTTTCCGGATATCAAACACTAATATCCACATATCAATATTTACTTCCGGACCATTCCGGAGTTCCTCGTCATATCCGTGATCTCATCCAAAACTCCGAACAACATTTGGTCACCAACATACATAACTCATAGTACTATATCGTCAACGAACTTAAGCGTGCGGACCCTACGGGTTCGAGAACTATGTAGACATGACCGAGACACCTCTCTTGTCAATAACCAATAGCGGGACCTGGATGGCCATATTGGCTCCTACATATTCTACGAAGATCTTTATCGGTCAGACCGCATAACAACATACGTTGTTCCCTTTGTCATCGGTATGTTACTTGCCCGAGATTCGATCATCGGTATCTTAATACCTAGTTCAATCTCGTTACCAGCAAGTCTCTTTACTCGTTCCGTAATACATCATCCCGTAACTAACTCATTAGTTGCAATGCTTGCAAGGCTTAAGTGATGTGCATTACTGAGTGGGCCCAGAGATACCTCTCCGACAATCGGAGTGACAAATCCTAATCTCGAAATACGCCAACCCAACAAGTACCTTCGGAGACACCTGTAGAGCACCTTTATAATCACCCAGTTACGTTGTGACGTTTGGTAGCACACAAAGTGTTCCTCCGGTAAACGGGAGTTGCGTAATCTCATAGTCATAGGAACATGTATAAGTCATGAAGAAAGCAATAGCAACATACTAAACGATCAAGTGCTAAGCTAACGGAATGGGTCAAGTCAATCACACCATTCTCCTAATGATGTGATCCCGTTAATCAAATGACAACTCATGTCTATGGTTAGGAAACATAACCATCTTTGATCAACGAGCTAGTCAAGTAGAGGCATACTAGTGACACTCTGTTTGTCTATGTATTCACACATATATTATGTTTCCGGTTAATACAATTCTAGCATGAATAATAAACATTTATCATGAAATAAGGAAATAAATAATAACTTTATTATTGCCTCTAGGGCATATTTCCTTCAGTCTCCCACTTGCACTAGAGTCAATAATCTAGATCACATCGTCATGTGATTTAACATCAATAGTTCACATCACCATGTGATTAACACCCATAGTTCACATCGTCATGTGACCAACACCCAAAGGGTTTACTAGAGTCAATAATCTAGTTCACATCGCTATGTGATTAACACCCAAAGAGTACTAAGGTGTGATCATGTTTTGCTTGTGAGAGAAGTTTAGTCAACGGGTCTGCCACATTCAGATCCGTAAGTATTTTGCAAATATCTATGTTAACAATTCTCTGCACGGAGCTACTCTAGCTAATTGCTCCCACTTTCAATATATATCTAGATTGAGACTTAGAGTCATCTGGATTAGTGTCAAAAACTTGCATCGACGTAACCCTTTACGACGAACCTTTTTGTCACGTCCATACTCGAGAAACATATCCTTATTCCACTAAGGATAATTTTGACCGCTGTCTAGTGATCTACTCCTAGATCACTATTGTACTCCCTTGCCAAAATCAGTGTAGGGTATACAATAGATCTGGTACACAACATGGCATACTTTATAGAACCTATGGCTAAGGCATAGGGAATGACTTTCATTCCATTTCTATCTTCTGCCGTGGTCGTGTTTTGAGTCTTACTCAATTTCACTCCTTGTAACATAGGCAAGAACTCTTTCTTTGACTGTTCCATTTTGAACTACTTCAAAATCTTGTCAAGGTATGTACTCATTGAAAAAACTTATCAAGCATCTTGATCTATCTCTATAGATCTTGATGCTCAATATGTAAGCAGCTTCACCGAGGTTTTTCTTTGAAAAACTCCTTTCAAACACTCCTTTATGCTTTGCAGAATAATTCTACATTATTTCCAATCAACAATATGTCATTCACATATACTTATCAGAAATGCTGTAGTGCTCCCACTCACTTTCTTGTAAATACATGCTTCACCGCAAGTCTATATAAAACTATATCCTTTGATCAACTTATCAAAGCGTATATTCCAACTCCGAGATGCTTGCACCAGTCCATAGATGGATCGCTGGAGCTTGCACATTTTGTTAACACCTTTAGGATTAACAAAACCTTCTGGTTGCATCATATACAACTCTTCTTTAAGAAATCCATTAAGGATTGCAGTTTTGTTATCCATTTGCCAGATTTCACAAAATGCGGCAATTGCTAACATGATTCAGACAGACTTTAAGCATCGATACGAGTGAGAAAATCTCATTGTAGTCAACACCTTGAACTTTGTCAAAAACCTTTTTCGACAAGTCTAGCTTTGTAGATAGTAACACTACTATCAGCGTTCGTCTTCCTCTTGAAGATCCATTTATTTTCTATGTCTTCCCGATCATCGGGCAAGTCAACCAAAGTCCATACTTTGTTCTTATACATGGATCCTATCTCAGATTTCATGGCCTCAAACCATTTCGCGGAATCTGGGCTCATCATTGCTTCCTCATAGTTCGCAAGTTCGTCATGGTCTAGTAACATGACTTCCAAAACAGGATTACCATACCACTCTGGTGCGGATCTCACTCTGGTTTACCTACGAGATTCGGTAGTAACTTGATCTGAAGTTACATGATCATCATCATTAGCTTCCTCACTAATTGGTGTATTAGTCACAGGAACAGATTTCTGTGATGAACTACTTTCCAATAAGGGACAAGGTACAATTACCTTATCAAGTTCTACTTTCCTCCCACTCACTTCTTTCGGGAGAAACTCCTTCTCTAGAAAGGATCCATTCTTAGCAATGAATGTCTTGCCTTCGGATCTGTGATAGAAGGTGTACCCAACTTTCTCCTTTGGGTATCCTATGAAGACACATTTCTCCGATTTGGGTTTGAGCTTATCATGATGAAACTTTTTCACATAAGCATCGCAACCCCAAACTTTAAGAAACAACAACTTTGGTTTCTTGCCAAACCACAGTTCATATTGTGTCGTCTCAACAGACTTAGGTGGTGCCCCTTTTTAACGTGAATGCAGCTATCTCTAATGCATAACCCCAAAACGATAGTGGTAAATCGGCAAGAAGCATCATAGATTGCACTATATCCAATAAATTACGGTTATGACGTTCGGGCACACCATTATACTGTGGTGTTCCAGGTGGCATGAGTTTGTGAAACTATTCCACATTGTTTTAATTGAAGACCAAACTCGTAACTCAAATATTCTCTTCTCCATGATCAGATCGTAGAAACTTTATTTTCTTGTTACGATGATTTTCCACTTCACTCTGAAATTCTTTGAACCTTTTCAAATGTTTCAGACTTGTGTTTCATCAAGTAGATATACCCATATCTGCTCAAATCATCTGTGAAGGTCAGAAAATAATGATACTTGCCGCAAGCCTTAACACTCATTGGATTGCATACATTAATATGTATTATTTCCAATAAGTCAGTTGCTCGCTTCATTGTTCCGGAGAACGGAGTCTTAGTCATCTTGCCCATGAGGCATGGTTCGCAAGCATCAAGTGATTCATAATCAAGTGATTCCAAAATTCCATCAGCATGGAGTTTCTTCATGCGCTTTACACCAATATGACCTAAATGGCAGTGCTACAAATAAGTTGCACTATCATTATTAACTTTGCATCTTTTGGCTTCAATATTATGAATATGTGTATCACTACGATCGAGATCCAACAAACCATTTTCGTTGGTGTGTATGACCATAGAAGGTTTTATTCATGTAAACAGAACAACAATTGTTCTCTAACTTAAATGAATAACCGTATTGCAATAAACATGATCAAATCATATTCATGCTCAACGCAAACACCAAATAACACTTATTTAGGTTCAACACTAATACCGAAAGTATAGAGAGTGTGCGATGATTATCATATCAATCTTGGAACTACTTCCAACACACATCGTCACTTCACCCTTAACTAGTTTCTGTTCATTCTGCAACTCCCGTTTCGAGTTACTACTCTTAGCAACTGAACCAATATCAAATACCGAGGGGTTGCTACGAACACTAGTAAAATACACATCAATAATATGTATATCAAATATACCTTTGTTCACTTTGCCATCCTTCTTATCCGTCAAATACTTGGGGCAGTTCCGCTTCCGGTGACCAGTCTCTTTGCAGTAGAAGCACTTAGTCTCAGGCTTAGGACCAAACTTGGGCTTCTTCACTTGAGCAGCAACTTGCTTGCCGTTCTTCTTGAAGTTCCCCTTCTTCCCTTTGCCCTTTTATTGAAACTAGTGGTCTTGTCAACCATCAACACTTGATGTTTTTCTTGATTTCTACTTTCATCGATTTTAGCATCACGAAGAGCTTGGGAATTGTTTCCGTTATCCCTTGCATATTATAGTTCATCACGAAGTTCTACTAACTTGGTGATGGTGACTAGAGAATTCTGTCAATCACTATCTTATTTGGAAGATTAACTCCCACTTGATTCAAGTGATTGTAGTACCCAGACAATCTGAGCACATGCTCACTGCTTGAGCTATTCTCCTCCATCTTTTAGCTATAGAACTTGTTGGAGACTTCATATCTCTCAACTCGGGTATTTGCTTGAAATATTAACTTCAACTCCTGGAACATCTCATATGGTCCATGACGTTCAAAACGTCTTTGAAATCCCGATTCTAAGCCGTTAAGCATGGTGCACTAAACTATCAAGTAGTCATCATATTGAGCTAGCCAAACGTTCATAACATCTGCATCTGCTCCTGCAATAGGTCTGTCACCTAGCGGTGCATCAAGGACATAATTCTTCTGTGCAGCAATGAGGATAAACCTCAGATCACGGATCCAATCCGCATCATTGCTACTAACATCTTTCAACTTAGTTTTCTCTAGGAACATATCAAAATAAACACATGGAAGCAACAACGCGAGCTATTGATCTACAACATAATTTGCAAAATACTATCAGGACTAAGTTCATGTTAAATTTAAGTTCAATTAATCATATTACTTAAGAACTCCCACCTAGATAGACATCCCTCTAATCCTCTAAGTGATCACGTGATCCATATCAACTAAACCATGTCCGATCATCACGTGAGATGGAGTAGTTTGAACGGTGAACATCACTATGTTGATCATATCTACTATATGATTCACGCTCGACCTTTCGGTCTCCGTGTTCTGAGGCCATATCTGTTATATGCTAGGCTCGTCAAGTTTAACCTGAGTATTCCGCGTGTGCAACTGTTTTGCACCCGTTGTATTTGAACGTAGAGCCTATCACACCCGATCATCATGTGGTGTCTCAGCATGAAGAACTTTTGCAACGGTGCATACTCAGGGAGAACACTTATACTTTGATAATTTAGTGAGGGATCATCTTATAGTGCTACCGTCAATCAAAGCAAGATAAGATGCATAAAAGATAAACATCACATGCAATCAATATAAGTGATATGATATGGCCATCATCATCTTATGCTTGTGATCTCCATCTCTGAAGCACCTCCATGATCACCATCGTCACCGGCGTGACACCTTGATCTCCATCGTAGCATCGTTGTCGTCTCGCCAATCTTATGCTGCTACGACTATCGCTACCGCTTAGTGATAAAGTAAAGCATTACAGGGCGATTGCATTGCATACAATAAAGCGACAACCATATGGCTCCTGCCAGTTGCCGATAACTCGGTTACAAAACATGATCATCTCATACAATAAAATTTAGCATCATGTCTTGACCATATCACATCACAACATGCCCTGCAAAAACAAGTTAGACGTCCTCTACTTTGTTGTTGCAAGTTTTACGTGGCTGCTACGGGCTTAGCAAGAACCGTTCTTACCTACGCATCAAAAACCACAACGATAGTTTGTCAAGTTGGTGCTGTTTTAACCTTCGCAAGGACCGGGCGTAGCCATACTCGGTTCAACTAAAGTTGGAGAAACTGACACCCTCCAGCCACTTGTGTGCAAAGCACGTCGGTAGAACCAGTCTCGCGTAAGCGTACGCGTAATGTCGGTCCGGGCCGCTTCGTCCAACAATACCGCCGAACCAAAGTGTGACATGCTGGTAAGCAGTATGACTTATATCGCCCACAACTCACTTGTGTTCTACTCGTGCATATAACATCAACGCATAAAACCTGGCTCGGATGCCACTGTTGGGGAACGTAGTAATTTCAAAAATTTCCTACGCACACGCAAGATCATGGTGATGCATAGCAACGAGAGGGGAGAGTGTTGTCTACGTACCCTCGTAGACCGTAAGCGGAAGCGTTATATCAACGCGGTTGATGTAGTCGTACGACTTCACGATCCGACCGATCCAAGTACCGAAAGCATGGCACCTCCGAGTTCTGCACACTTTCGGCTCGATGACGTCCTCGCCTTCTCGATCCAGCAAGAGGGACAAAGTAGTAGATGAGTTCCGGCAGCACGACGGCGTGGTGACGGTGTTGATGAAGAACAATCTTCGCAGGGCTTCGCCTAAGCACTATAAAAATTATGACGGAGGATAAACTAGAGGGGACGGGGTTGCCGGCACACGGCTAGGTGTTTCTTCATGTGTCTTTGGTGCTAGCCCTGCCCCTCTATTTATATGTTGAGCCTTGGGGTCGAAACTTGGAGTAAAAGCCTCCACAAAGTCGGTTTCACCCGAAAGGCAAGAGTCCTTTTCGGACTCCAGGGCCAGACGCCAGGGTTCCTGGCGTCTGGACCCAGACGCTAGGGACCCTGGCGTCTGGCCCCTGGACTCTGCAAAACTTCCTTTTGCGCTTTCCAAAAACCTCGTGGGCTTTCTCCTTTGGCCCAGATAAAGTGTTCTCGTGCCCAAACATTTTGGGAAACATCCGGAACCCCTTCCGATGGATTCCGGAACCATTCCGTAGATCAAACACTACTATCCACATATCAATATTTACTTCCGGACCATTCCGGAGTTCCTCTTCATATCCGTGATCTCATCCAAAACTCCAAACAACATTCGGTCACCAACATACATAACTAATAGTACTATATCGTCAATGAATGTTAAGCGTGCGGACCCTACGGGTTCGAGAACTATGTAGACATGACCGAGACACCTCTCTTGTCAATAACCAATAGCGGGACCTGGATGCCCATATTGGCTCCTACATATTCTACGAAGATCTTTATCGGTCAGACCGCATAACAACATACGTTGTTCCCTTTGTCATCGGTATGTTACTTGCCCGAGATTCGATCATCGGTATCTTAATACCTAGTTCAATCTCGTTACCGGCAAGTCTCTTGTGACGCCCCCGATTCAATCGTACACTAATCATGCACGCAAATGTGTACGATCAAGATCAGGGACTCACGGGAAGATATCACAGCACAACTCTACAAATAAAATAAGTCATACAAGCATCATAATACAAGCCAGGGGCCTCGAGGGCTCGAATACAAGTGCTCGATCATAGACGAGTCAGCGGAAGCAACAATATCTGAGTACAGACATAAGTTAATCAAGTTTGCCTTAAGAAGGCCAGCACAAACTGGGATACAGATCGAAAGAGGCGCAGGCCTCCTGCCTGGGATCCTCCTAACTACTCCTGGTCGTCGTCAGCGAGCTGCACGTAGTAGGGCACCTCCGGTGTAGTAGGGGTCGTCGTCGATGGTGGCGTCTGGCTCCTGGACTCCAGCATCTGGTTGCAACAACCAGAAAGAAAGGAAAGGGGGAAAAAGGGGGGAGAAAGCAACCGTGAGTACTCATCCAAAGTACTCGCAAGCAAGGAACTACACTACATATGCATGGGTATATGTGTAAGGAGGCCATATCAGTGGACTGAACTGCAGAATGCCAGAATAAGAGGGGGATAGCTAATCCTGTCGAAGACTACGCTTCTGGCAGCCTCCGTCTTGCAGCATGTAGGAGAGAGTAGATTGAAGTCCTCCAAGTAGCATCTCCAAGTAGCATATCCAAGCAGCATCTCCAAGTAGCATCGCATAGCATAACCCTACCCGGCGATCCTCTCCTCGTCGCCCTGCGGAAAAGCGATCACCGGGTTGTCTGTGGAACTTGGAAGGGTGTGTTTTATTAAGTATCCGGTTCTAGTTGTCATAAGGTCAAGGTACAACTCCAAGTCGTCCTGTTACCGAAGATCACGGCTATTCGAATAGATTAACTTCCCTGCAGGGGTGCACCACATAGCCCAACACGCTCGATCCCATTTGGCCGGACACACTTTCCTGGGTCATGCCCGGCCTCGGAAGATCAACACGTCGCAGCCCCACCTAGGCTCAACAGAGAGGCCAGCACGCCGGTCTAAACCTAAGCGCGCAGGGGTCTGGGCCCATCGCCCTGAGCACACCTGCACGTTGCGTACGCGGCCGGTGAGCAGACCTAGCAACCTCCATTACAAAGGAAGTTGCGTTAACGCAGTCCAACCCGGCGCGCGCCGCTCCGTCGCTGACGTCTGAAGTGCTTCGGCTGATACCACGACGTCGGGATACCCATAACTACTCCCACGTAGATGGTTAGTGCGTATAGGCTCGTAGCCAGACTCAGATCAAATACCAAGATCTCGTTAAGCGTGTTAAGTATCCGCGAACGCCGAACAGGGCCAGGCCCACCTGTCTCCTAGGTGGTCTCAACCTGCCCTGTCGCTCCGCCACAAAGTAACAGTCGGGGCCGTCGGGAACCCAGGCCCACCTCTACCGGGATGGAACCACCTGCCCCTTCAGCCCCCAACTCCGAACAGTATCACAGGTAATGTAACAGTGTAAAGTATATAGTATATGCCCGTGATCACCTCCCGAAGTGATCACAGCCCAGTAGTATAGCATGGCAGACGGACAAGAGTGTAGGGCCACTGATGGAACACTAGCATCCTATACTAAGCATTTAGGATTGCGGGTAAGGTATCAATGACTGTAGCAGCAATGACAGGCTATGCATCAGAATAGGATTATCGGAAAGCAGTAACATGCTACACTACTCTAATGCAAGCAGTATAGAGAAGAGTAGGCGATATCTGGTGATCAAAGGGGGGGGCTTGCCTGGTTGCTCTGGCAAGAGAGAGGGGTCGTCAACTCCGTAGTCAAACTGGGCAGCAGCAGCGTCGGCCTCGTAGTCTACCGGAGAGAAGAGGGGGAAGGAATAATGAATACAGAGCAAACAAAGCATCACAAAATATAACAAGGCAATACGCGGTGTTCGGTGTGCCCTAACGCGGTAGTAGGTGATACCGGTGAAGGGGGAAAACATCCGGGAAAGTATCCCCGGTGTTTCGTGTTTTCGGGCAGAGGAGCCGGAGGGGGAAAGTTGCGGGTTCGATAGGTTAGAGGGGTGTGGCGGACGAACGGACTGCGTACCCGGAATCGTCTCGTCGTTCTGAGCAACTTTCGTGTTGAAAATATTTTAATCCGAGTTACGGATTAAAAGATATGATTTTCTAAAGATTATATTAATTTCTGGAATTTAATTAATTAATTATTTAATTTGAAAACGAATTTATGACGTCAGCATGATGTCATGCTGACGTCAGCAGTCAACAGGGTTGACTTGGTCAACCCTGACATGTGGGTCCCGTTCGTCATTGACTGTTTAGTCTAATTAATGTTTAGCTAATCTAATTACCGTTTAATTAAACTAATTAGTTAATTAGGTTAATCTAATTATGATTAATTAACTTAATTAATTCCTTAATTAATTAATTAATTTAATTATTATTTATTTATTTAATATATTTTTTTTGGTTCCTCTTTTTTTTTATAAAACCGTTCTGGGGGTCGGGCCCCACATGTCTGTGGCCCATAGGGGCCAATCGGGCGCCGATAGCGGGCGGGGGCGTCAGACGCACCGGAGCGGGCGCACGCCCAGTACGGGCGGACCTGGCAGGGCACCGGCGCCGGAGGTGGCCGCAGGGGGGGTGCGCCGGCGGGAGCGCTGGGGGCCAGCGCCGCTTGGTAGGGGCGGCACGAGCGGCCGGTGCAGGACGTGGGGCGCGCGCGGCCAACGGCCAGCGGCGACGCCAGAAGAGGGGCGAGGCCATGGCCGAGACGGCCGGAGCAGGGGAGTTAGCGGCGCAAGGCGGGGCCGGAGGCCACGGCGCGGCCAGGCGCCCGGGACGGCAAGCTGCGGTGGCGGAGACGCACGGCGACGTGGTCGGGGGCAACAGGCGCGGGTCGGGCGAGCCCAGTGCGCAGCCGGAGCGCGGTGGTCGTGCGCGGCGTCGGGACGGCCGCGGTGAGCGCGAGGGAGAGGGGGGAGCTCACGGTGGGGGAGTAGGGACTAGGCAGTGGGGGATGAGGAAGAGGGCGGGGACGACGGCGTCGAGGAGGCAGTCCGGCGACGCGGTCCTCGTGCGGCGGGGGCGAGGTAGCTCCGGGCGGGGGCCCGCGTCAGCGTGGTCATGGACGGGCGGCGAGGGAGGCCGGATCCGCGGCAGGGCCCCCGGGATCCGTCCCCTCTCCGGCAAGGAGGCGGCTTGGCGATGGCGGAGCGGTGGTGGCGACGGGCGCCAGGGGCGGCGGGGTCTAGCAAGGGGGGGGGGCGTTGCGTCCCGATCTGGTTCGGGGGAAGCGAGAGGAGCGAGGGTGAGGAGGGATGGGGATCGATCCCGATCCAGGGGAATCGGGGGAGGGAGTGGAGCGAGTGGGGGTTAGGGTTTCGGTTTAGTGGGGTTATGGGGGAGTGGGGGCCGGTCTGGGCCAGTGGGCTGGTCCAGTTGGGCCACGGCCCAGGGAGGGGGTCTTCCATTTTTTTTTTTCTGTTAGCTTTAGGTTTTAATTCTTTTTTTTCTTTTGTATTGTTTTCTGTTTTTGTGTTTTCTTTTATTTCTCATTTAGTAAGATACTACAGTGGCACCAAAAGAGAGTATGCAAACTAAGCCACAGCCACAAACCACTTAGCACCGAAACAAAATAGTTTTGAAATTGTTCAACATTTTGAAAGCATATAAATGATTATTATTGTTACTTTTTTATTCATTTTAGAGTGTTTAAACATTTTATAAAGGTGTGCTTTCTCCACCATAATTACCTATGCAACATTTGGTTCACTCCGAACATTCTAGTTTTAATATTTGAAAACTTTTATTCTTTGGTTGATTTTGAATTTGAATTTGAATCAGTTTCGAACTAACACGTGATTAGGAACAGTAATCGAGGTGACGTGGCATCATTAGCAGAGGTTCACCGTAGTTTAATTACCCGGGCGTCACAATTCTCCTCCACTACAAGAAATCTCGTCCCGAGATTTAAGCGGTGGAGTAAGGGGCGAAGGTGTTGGTAGCGAAAACCTAACGAGTCTTCTCGGTCTTGGCTGCCCTTTCTAAGAGGTTGATCCACTTCGTTGATGTCTTCATTTCACTGCTTCTAGTCACCATGATCAATTGTCATCCTTTCTTCGGGACCTCCATCATACTTATGAATAGGTAAGGGGCAGCTTCTACAACGATAGGATTTTATAAGGGGAAATCTTCTGGGGGTTTCCCAAGTATGAACATATGAGTATCTCTCGAGCTGAACAAACGAAACACATCGAGAGCAAAGTAAGACGGTGCAATAAGAAGTTTCAAGCGGATAGGCAATCGTTCATTGCCTGAAACAGAGTGTGAATGGGGTTTAGAGCAACAGGAATAAGTATTGTGTCCGATACAGAATAGATCAACAGGCGGGTGGCCCGTGAATTACATAGAAAGTCAAGCACGAGGGATAACTTTGACAACAGGGTGTACAGGAGAGTCAGGTTTCGATCCTATGGATCTGTGGGTTATGGGCCCACCATGTGGGTTAAAAGTAGGAAGGGCGGAGACGTCTTGCATGATCGTGCAAGAAAGGCATGTCAGAGGATAGCCTGTCGATTATGTTGGCAACAACGTCGATACCAGGGGCGAGGGACGAAGAGAACCATTTTCCTGCTCGTTGAACGAGGCGGACCAATAGGCAAAGTTCTCGTCCATCGGTGGTGACCGGAATGCTATCGACAATTACAACAGGGTCTTACTGACAGAGTTGTACACCGAGGTGTTTACCTAAGCAGGAGAATAATACTGCTTAGATTATATATACCTCAAGAAAGGTTAAACCAACCAATAGAGCGGAAAATAAGATTATCAGATTAAACATAACAATGAAAAGGAAAATGTGTTTAAACACATATATCAGGGGGTATATCCTTCCCAAGGGCAAGCAACGCATGATATTCATGACGGGATATAGCGTAGAAAACCCCTTTAGGAAAGGGAAGAGAAATTTTCATGACATTACCCATTCAACGGTGTTTGGATAATTGGGCAGGAAACATTTAACATTGGGTTTCAAATGTTCTTGTTGAAAATTGGAGTACCATAGACATGCTTCGAGATAGCATTGACATGGTCTTCAAGTGAAGATCAGACTCTGGAAACACGAAGGATCCATCAGGAATAACTTGTAGAATAAGTCTTACAATTTCCTCATGGGTGAATGGATAGCCTTGCTGAGAAGGAATCTATAATGATAGGTCCTCCAGCCGGGGGGGGTGCTAGGTATGACATCATGTTACCGGGTCATCAAAGGATCAACTTCATGACTCTTGGAAAATTGTCCCAACCATCATATCTGATGGAGATTCAGATATGAGGGGTGTCAGGATACCTCAGGCTCAGGATGCCTGAGAAGAAAGGTGCAACACAAATTGACGGGATGACACTGTAAGATTCTCGGGAAATGAACTAAGAAGTGATTTCCGTTAACAAGAGTTCATCATTAACCCAAGGAGAGGATGATGAGGTGGCTGATGGACTCAGCGATAATTCAACGAGGTATCCAAAAGATGGATCTCCACAATTATGGGGATAAGGGGATAACATCTGTCAGATTAAACAATATAATGGGATATGCTCGAGGAAAACATACATAATTAAACATGGGTTGAACGGTGCGCCCGAATATGGGTTGGGTCGCACGATCAATGTTAGAGTGGTGACTTGACGAACAAAAGAATTAGAATGAAACTCGACCATTACTTCAAAGCAATGGGGTTGCTAGAAGTTTTGAATTCACACCTCATAGTTCAATTGTCGGTATTCCGGTTAGAAACAACACGGTACCAAGAAAGAATGGTGAGGGTGAGAAGTATCACCATACCAAGAAGTCTTAAGAGGTGGAGTAATCCTCACGACCTTCTTGACATAAAAGATGGTAATACTCCATGGTAAAGAAGAACAAATGCTAGGTAGCAAGGAACTCGAGGTATAACACAGAACACAAACAAGTTTTTGTTGGAGGGAACGCAATAAAGAGGTCGATGACAATAGGAATCATCGAGGGGCAAGGAGGATATTTCTCATCATGAATTCAGCTGATATCCTGGATGAGCTCAGAATGTTGATGATCACGACACCTTTGTCGCGAGAGTTCATGAAGATGTAATCGATCGGCGACGACATCAAGTCAAAGTAATGATGAAGTGAAAGGTTATTGGAACCAAGGGTACGACACAACTCGAAACCAAGCTTGTTGTTCAAGGCGAAATGGTATGACGATGAGGATCGACGTAAGGTTAGCTCATCGTCAAAAATTGTGCTCTGAGAAGAAGGACCGGGTAGCACAGTTAAAATCATCACGACAATGATATAGCCAAACAGGCTAGGAATGGCGTGATCGGGTACAAACTCGTACTTATAGAAGCTTACCGAAGAGTTGTTGAACCGTAGTGCGGACTTGGTTCAGTTATCGGTGTCTTTGAGTGTTTAATAAGTCAGAGCCCGTGAGAAATTGGAATCAGTGGGAAGGTAGCACTTGATGAAGAACTCATAAAAAGTTATGCAGTTCCATGATAATCTCGAGATACCAGGGGGGTAATACTCAACACAAGATCAAAGTAAAGGTTGGACTGGGGTATTGCTCTACAGAAGACAAGTGCTTAAACCTGCACGAGAAACGTAATTTAAAGGAGAACATGGTCGGAACCACGATTGCAAAAGGCCAGATCCCAGATATAAGATGAACTTATACCAAAGGAATAATTAATTTAAGAGGAGCTTTAATGATAAGATCTACACCGAGTCCATGGGCATGAACGCAAGGTTCAAGGTCGACTCCCACTTCTCCAATGCATACCTTTTCATTCACTTTTCATTTTTGACGAAGTCGTAGTGTTGAAATTTTATCTGGTAATCACCCGAAGAATATAACTCGTGAAAACTTTCGGGTTCACACGGTTTAGAGAAGGCATATGTTCAACCCATAGGGGCTTCTTAGAAACATATACCACAAGTTTCAAGAGTAAATAACACAAGCCCGAAAGCAGAGCATGGTTGGCCAAGCAGAGGATACAACTTAACAAAGGCATTATGTATCAGGGGAAGAACTCACAAAGTGATCAGATGTGAAGGACACTGTCGGATAACAATCCAACAAAGGACTTGATGGTCCACAAAGGATCTGATACGAGTATCGGTACTCAACTAGAGGAAGAAGAATGCAAGGAGATCAGATTATAGAAACAACTGACTAACTCAATTGTCAAATGCAAAGGAATTATGATTTCCAAATCAAGGGATCAGAAGCAATGCTCTGATTAGGGATGGATAAGTTGAATAGCCTTAGGGTACAATCAACGACAATTGGATTGGTCGAGAACCAATTCCAGTTAAAAGAATGGAAGCTCAGCCGGAAAGGTAATTTATAAGGATCAATGATGATTGCGTGTATTCGCAACATATTGAGTCAACAGACTCAAAATGATAATGACAAGGAATGTCAATAAGACTACGAGAGTTATGGGATTAACCATAAGGCAAGCAAGCAAGAATTTCAAGAGCCAAAGGCTCCAGAGGATTTTCGGAAGATCGAATATTATTTTGAAGACTTTTGTGAAACACAGGAACAACTGGGGATGAGCGGATACTCGGCAAGCGCGAGTAATTATCCATAGGGGTATTCATGCAGCAAGGAACTGCAGGGCAGTAAGCGTAAAGAATTCTCGGAATATCGAAGAGTATTTCAGGACATCTTGTAATAACAAGAGCAACTGGGGATGACAATATGAACGATAGGTGTAAGTAGTTATCCAGAGGGATTTATCGATGGAAGTGAATTGCAAAAGCGATGGCACATAGTCTCGAGAGCACATCGTAGAGTATCTTCGGAATCTTCTGGTGCAGCAGGCGGTCATCGGTAACAAGTGGCTCTCCGGGAGAAAGTACTTGCGAGAACCTAAAGTTAGTTTTGTTTTTAGCAAAATCATTTAACCCGAATAGAAGAGAGCTCAGAGTCCCAGAGTAAAGGTCGAGGAGTAAAAGATCCTAATACCACCCAATGGCGACGTGGGCCCATGGGCCGCACAGCCATGTTAGTAAAAGTTTTTAATGTCTAGACTCGACTTCGGCCAAGGAGTTGGAAGGGGGATTCCTACAGGCAGTCGGCTCTGATACCAACTTGTGACGCCCCCGATTCAATCGTACACTAATCATGCACGCAAATGTGTACGATCAAGATCAGGGACTCACGGGAAGATATCACAACACAACTCTACAAATAAAATAAGTCATACAAGCATCATAATACAAGCCAGGGGCCTCGAGGGCTCGAATACAAGTGCTCGATCATAGACGAGTCAGCGGAAGCAACAATATCTGAGTACAGACATAAGTTAAACAAGTTGCCTTAAGAAGGCTAGCACAAACTGGGATACAGATCGAAAGAGGCGCAGGCCTCCTGCCTGGGATCCTCCTAACTACTCCTGGTCGTCGTCAGCGGGCTGCACGTAGTAGTAGGCACCTCCGGTGTAGTAGGGGTCGTCGTCGACGGTGGCGTCTGGCTCCTGGACTCCAGCATCTGGTTGCGACAACCAGAAAGAAAGGAAAGGGGGAAAAGGGGGGAGAAAGCAACCGTGAGTACTCATCCAAAGTACTCGCAAGCAAGGAACTACACTACATATGCATGGGTATATGTGTAAGGAGGCCATATCAGTGGACTGAACTGCAGAATGCCAGAATAAGAGGGGGATAGCTAATCCTGTCGAAGACTACGCTTCTGGCAGCCTCCGTCTTGCAGCATGTAGGAGAGAGTAGATTGAAGTCCTCCAAGTAGCATCTCCAAGTAGCATCCAAGCATCTCCAGTAGCATCGCATAGCATAATCCTACCCGGCGATCCTCTCCTCGTCGCCCTGCGGAAAAGCGATCACCGGGTTGTCTGTGGAACTTGGAAGGGTGTGTTTTATTAAGTATCCGGTTCTAGTTGTCATAAGGTCAAGGTACAACTCCAAGTCGTCCTGTTACCGAAGATCACGGCTATTCGAATAGATTAACTTCCCTGCAGGGGTGCACCACATAGCCCAACACGCTCGATCCCATTTGGCCGGACACACTTTCCTGGGTCATGCCCGGCCTCGGAAGATCAACACGTCGCAGCCCCACCTAGGCACAACAGAGAGGCCAGCACGCCGGTCTAAACCTAAGCGCGCAGGGGTCTGGGCCCATCGCCCTGAGCACACCTGCACGTTGCGTAGGCGGCCGGAAGCAGACCTAGCACCCATTACAAGGAGTGCGTTACCAGTCCAATCCGGCGCGCGCCGCTCCGTCGCTGACGTCTGAAGTGCTTCGGCTGATACCACGACGTCGGGATACCCATAACTACTCCCACGTAGATGGTTAGTGCGTATAGGCTCGTAGCCAGACTCAGATCAAATACCAAGATCTCGTTAAGCGTGTTAAGTATCCGCGAACGCCGAACAGGGCCAGGCCCACCTGTCTCCTAGGTGGTCTCAACCTGCCCTGTCGCTCCGCCACAAAGTAACCGTCGGGGACCGTCGGGAACCCAGGCCCACCTCTACCGGGATGGAACCACCTGCCCCTTCAGCCCCCAACTCCGAACAGTATCACAGGTAATGTAACAGTGTAAAGTATATAGTATATGCCCGTGATCACCTCCCGAAGTGATCACAGCCCAGTAGTATAGCATGGCAGACGGACAAGAGTGTAGGGCCACTGATGGAACACTAGCATCCTATACTAAGCATTTAGGATTGCGGGTAAGGTATCAATGACTGTAGCAGCAATGACAGGCTATGCATCAGAATAGGATTAACGGAAAGCAGTAACATGCTACACTACTCTAATGCAAGCAGTATAGAGAAGAGTAGGCGATATCTGGTGATCAAAGGGGGGGGCTTGCCTGGTTGCTCTGGCAAGAGAGAGGGGTCGTCAACTCCGTAGTCAAACTGGGCAGCAGCAGCGTCGGCCTCGTAGTCTACCGGAGAGAAGAGGGGGAAGAATAATGAATACAGAGCAAACAAAGCATCACAAAATATAACAAGGCAATACGCGGTGTTCGGTGTGCCCTAACGCGGTAGTAGGTGATACCGGTGAAGGGGGGAAAACATCCGGGAAAGTATTCCCGGTGTTTCGTGTTTTCGGGCAGAGGAGCCGGAGGGGGAAAGTTGCGGGTTCGATAGGTTAGAGGGGTGTGGCGGACGAACGGACTGCGTATCCGGAATCGTCTCGTCGTTCTGAGCAACTTTCGTGTTGAAAATATTTTAATCCGAGTTACGGATTAAAAGATATGATTTTCTAAAGATTATATTAATTTCTGGAATTTAATTAATTAATTATTTAATTTGAAAACGAATTTATGACGTCAGCATGATGTCATGCTGACGTCAGCAGTCAACAGGGTTGACTTGGTCAACCCTGACATGTGGGTCCCGTTCGTCATTGACTGTTTAGTCTAATTAATGTTTAGCTAATCTAATTACCGTTTAATTAAACTAATTAGTTAATTAGGTTAATCTAATTATGATTAATTAACTTAATTAATTCCTTAATTAATTAATTAATTTAATTATTATTTATTTATTTAATATATATTTTTTTGGTTCCTCTCTTTTTTTTATAAAACCGTTCTGGGGGTCGGGCCCCACATGTCTGTGGCCCATAGGGGCCAATCGGGCGCCGATAGCGGGCGGGGGCGTCAGACGCACCGGAGCGGGCGCACGCCCAGTACGGGCGGACCTGGCAGGGCACCGGCGCCGGAGGTGGCCGCAGGGGGGGTGCGCCGGCGGGAGCGCTGGGGGCCAGCGCCGCTTGGTAGGGGCGGCACGAGCGGCCGGTGCAGGACGTGGGGCGCGCGCGGCCAACGGCCAGCGGCGACGCCAGAAGAGGGGCGAGGCCATGGCCGAGACGGCCGGAGCAGGGGAGTTAGCGGCGCAAGGCGGGGCCGGAGGCCACGGCGCGGCCAGGCGCCCGGGACGGCAAGCTGCGGTGGCGGAGACGCACGGCGACGTGGTCGGGGGCAACAGGCGCGGGTCGGGCGAGCCCAGTGCGCAGCCGGAGCGCGGTGGTCGTGCGCGGCGTCGGGACGGCCGCGGTGAGCGCGAGGGAGAGGGGGGAGCTCACGGTGGGGGAGTAGGGACTAGGCAGTGGGGGATGAGGAAGAGGGCGGGGACGACGGCGTCGAGGAGGCAGTCCGGCGACGCGGTCCTCGTGCGGCGGGGGCGAGGTAGCTCCGGGCGGGGGCCCGCGTCAGCGTGGTCATGGACGGGCGGCGAGGGAGGCCGGATCCGCGGCAGGGCCCCCGGGATCCGTCCCCTCTCCGGCAAGGAGGCGGCTTGGCGATGGCGGAGCGGTGGTGGCGACGGGCGCCAGGGGCGGCGGGGTCTAGCAAGGGGGGGGGGCGTTGCGTCCCGATCTGGTTCGGGGGAAGCGAGAGGAGCGAGGGTGAGGAGGGATGGGGATCGATCCCGATCCAGGGGAATCGGGGGAGGGAGTGGAGCGAGTGGGGGGTTAGGGTTTCGGTTTAGTGGGGTTATGGGGGAGTGGGGGCCGGTCTGGGCCAGTGGGCTGGTCCAGTTGGGCCACGGCCCAGGGAGGGGGTCTTCCATTTTTTTTTCTGTTAGCTTTAGGTTTTAATTCTTTTTTTTCTTTTGTATTGTTTTCTGTTTTTGTGTTTTCTTTTATTTCTCATTTAGTAAGATACTACAGTGGCACCAAAAGAGAGTATGCAAACTAAGCCACAGCCACAAACCACTTAGCACCGAAACAAAATAGTTTTGAAATTGTTCAACATTTTGAAAGCATATAAATGATTATTATTGTTACTTTTTTATTCATTTTAGAGTGTTTAAACATTTTATAAAGGTGTGCTTTCTCCACCATAATTACCTATGCAACATTTGGTTCACTCCGAACATTCTAGTTTTAATATTTGAAAACTTTTATTCTTTGGTTGATTTTGAATTTGAATTTGAATCAGTTTCGAACTAACACGTGATTAGGAACAGTAATCGAGGTGACGTGGCATCATTAGCAGAGGTTCACCGTAGTTTAATTACCCGGGCGTCACATCTCTTTACTCGTTCCATAATACATCATCCCGCAACTAACTCATTAGTTGCAATGCTTGCAAGGCTTAAGTGATGTGCATTACTGAGTGGGCCCAGAGATACCTCTCCAACAATCGGAGTGTCAAATCCTAATCTCGAAATACGCCAACCCAACAAGTACCTTCGGAGACACCTGTAGAGCACCTTATAATCACCCAGTTACGTTGTGACGTTTGGTAGCACAAAAAGTGTTCCTCCGGTAAACGGGGGTTGCATAATCTCATAGTCATAGGAACATGTATAAGTCATGAAGAAAGCAATAGCAACATACTAAATGATCAAGTGCTAAGATAATGGAATGGGTCAAGTCAATCACACCATTCTCCTAATGATGGATCCCGTTAATCAAATGACAACTCATGTCTATGGTTAGGAAACATAACCATCTTTGATCAACGAGCTAGTCAAGTAGAGGCATACTAGTGACACCTTGTTTGTCTATGTATTCACACATGTATCATGTGTCCGGTTAATACAATTCTAGCATGAATAATAAACATTTATCATGAAATAAGGAAATAAATAATAACTTTATTATTGCCTCTAGGGCATATTTCCTTCAGAAGGAGACTATGATTCCCCCACAAGTCAGGATGAGACTCCGGACGTAAAAAAAGAGGCCAAAAAAAGAGAAAAAAGGCCCAAATAAAAAAATGAGAGAAAAAGAGAGAAGGGACAATGTTACTATCCTTTTACCACACTTGTGCTTAGAAGTAGCACCATGATCTTCATGATAGAGAGTCTCTCATTTTGTCACTTTCATATACTAGTGGGAATTTTACATTATAGAACTTGGCTTGTATATTCCAATGATGGGCTTCCTCAAATTGCCCTAGGTCTTCGTGAGCAAGCAAGTTGGATGCACACCCACTTAGTTTCTTTTGTTGAGATTTCATATACTTATTGCTCTAGTGCATCCGTTGCATGGCAATCCCTACTCACTCACATTGATATCTATTGATGGGCATCTCCATAGCCCGTTGATAAGCCTAGTTGATGTGAGACTATCTTCCCCTCTTTTTGTCTTCTCCACAACCACCATTCTATTCCACATATAGTGCTATATCCATGGCTCACGCTCATGTATTGCGTGAAGATCAAAAAAGTTTTGAAAATGTTAAATTATGAAACAATTGCTTGGCTTGTCATCGGGGTTGTGCATGCTTTAAATACTTTGTGTGGTGCAGATAGAGCATAGCCAGACTATATGATTTTGTAGGGATAACTTTCTTTGGCCATGTTATTTTGAGAGACATAATTGCTTTGTTAGTATGCTTGAAGTATTATTGTTTTTATGTCAATATGAACTTTTGTCTTGAATCTTTCGAATCTGATTATTCATACCACAATTAAGAAGATTTGCATTGAAATTATGCCAAGTAGCACTCCGCATAAAAAATTCTCTTTTTATCATTTACCTACTCGAGGACAGGTAGGAATTAAGCTTGGGGATGCCTGATACGTCTTCAACTTATCTATAATTTTTGATTGCTCCATGCTATATTATCTACTGTTTTGGACTATATTGGGCTTTATTTTCCACTTTTATATTATTTTTGGGACTAACCTATTAACCGGAGGCCCAGCCCAGAATTGCTGTTTTTTTTGCCTATTTCAGTGTTTCGAAGAAACGGAATATCAAACGGAGTCCAAATGGAATGAAACCTTCGGGAACGTGATTTTCTCACTGAACGTGATCCAGGAGACTTGGACCCTACTCCAAGGAACAAAAGAGGCGGTTGATATGTCTCCAACGTATCTATAATTTTTGATTGCTCCATGCTACTTTATCTACTGTTTTAGGCAATACTGGGCTT
This sequence comes from Triticum aestivum, assembly GCF_018294505.1. Lineage (NCBI taxonomy): Eukaryota > Viridiplantae > Streptophyta > Magnoliopsida > Poales > Poaceae > Triticum > Triticum aestivum. The sequence continues at coordinate 82,838,658 of NC_057812.1, forward strand.
TATTGTCCACTTTTATATTACTTTTGGGACTAACCTATTAACCGGAGGCCCAGCCCAGATTTGCTGTTTTATGCCTATTTCAGTGTTTCGAGGAAAAGGAATATCAGACAGAGTCAAAACGGAACGAAATCAACTGGAGAAGTTATTTTTGGAAGGAAACCCACCTGATGGACTTGGACCCCACGTCAGAAGATACGGGAGGTGCTCACGAGGGTGGGGGGCGCGCCCTCCCCCCCTGGGCGCGCCCCCTGCCTCGTGGGGCCCCCGTAGCTCCACCGACGTTCTCCCTCCACCCATATATACCTACGTACCCTAAAACTTCCAGAACAGAAGATAGATCAGGAGTTCCGCCGCTGCAAGCCTCCAGAACCACCAAAAACCAATCGGGACCCCTTTCCGGTACCCTGCCGGAGGGGGGGATCCATCACCAGTGGCCATCTTCATCATCCCGGCGCTCTCCATGACGAGGAGGGAGTAGTTTTCCCTCGGGGCTGAGGGTATGTACCAGTAGCTATGTGTTTGATCTCTCTCTCTCGTGTTCTCTCTTGTGTTCCTCTATGGCACGATCTTGATGTATCCCGAGCTTTGCTATTGTAGTTGGATCTTATGTTTCTTCTCCCCCTCTACTCTCTTGTGATGAATTGAGTTTCCCCTTTGAAGTTATCTTATCGAATTGAGTCTTTTATGAACACTTGATGTATGTCTTGCCGTGCTTATCTATGGTGACAATGGGATATCACGTGCCACTTGATGTATGTTTTGGTGACCAACTTGCGGGTTCCACCCATGAACCTATGCATAGGGGTTGGCACACGTTCTTGATTCTCCGGTAGAAACTTTGGGGCACTATTTGAAGTACTTTTATGTTGGTTGGATAAATCTGAGATTGTGTGATGCATATCGTATAATCATGCCCATGGATACTTGAGGTGACAATGGAGTATCTAGGTGACATTAGGGTTTTGGTTGATTTGTATCTTAAGGTGTTATTCTAGTAAAAACTCCAGGGTTGTTTGTGACACTTATAGGAATAGCCCAATGGATTGATTTGAAAGAATAACTTTGAGGTGGTTTCGTACCCTACCATAATCTCTACGTTTGTTCTCCACTATTAGTGGCTTCGGAGTGACTCTTTGTTGCATGTTGAGGGCTCGTTATATGATCTATCTATGTTATTATTGTTGAGAGAACTTGTACTAGTGAAAGTATGAACCCTAGGCCTTTTTTCCTATCATTGCAATACCGTTTACGCTCACTTTTACCACTCGCTACCTTGCTGTTTTTATATTTTCAGTTTACAAAAACCTATATCTACTATCTATTTTGCACTTGTATCACCATCTCTTCACCGAACTAGTGCACCTATACAATTTACCATTGTATTGGGTGTGTTGGGGACACAAGAGACTCTTTGTTATTTGGTTGCAGAGTTGCTTGAGAGAGACCATCTTCATCCTACGCCTCCTACAGATTGATAAACCTTAGGTCATCCACTTGAGGGAAATTTGCTACTGTCCTACAAACCTGTGCACTTGCAGGCCCAACAATGTCTACAAGAAGAAGGTTGCGTAGTAGACATCAGCGGTCACGAGGATGGGGGGCGCCCCCCCTAGGGTGCGCCCCCTGCCTCGTGGGCCCCCTGTTGCTCCACCGACGTACTCCTTCCTCCTATATATACCTACGTACCCCAAAACGATCAGATACGGAGCCAAAAACCTCATTCCACCGCCGCAACTTTCTGTATCCACGAGATCCCATCTTGGGGCCTGTTCTGGAGCTCCGCCGGAGAGGTCCGTCATCACGGAGGGCTTCTACATTATCATAGCCTCTCCGATGAAGTGTGAGTAGTTTACCTCAGACCTTCGGGTCCATAGTTATTAGCTAGATGGCTTCTTCTCTCTTTTTGGATCTCAATACAAAGTTCTCCCCCTCTCTTGTGGAGATCTATTCAATGTAATCTTCATTTTGTGGTGTTTTTGTTGAGATCGATGAATTGTGGGTTTATGATCAAGTCTATCTATGAATAATATTTGAATCTTCTCTGAATTCTTTTATGTATGATTGGTTATCTTTGCAAGTCTCTTCAAATTATCAGTTTGGTTTGGCCTACTAGATTGGTTTTTCTTGCCATGGGAGAAGTGCTTAGCTTTGGGTTCAATCTTGCGGTGTCCTTTCCCAGTGACAGAAGGGGCAGCAAGGCACGTATTGTATTGTTGCCATCGAGGATAACAAGATGGGATTTTTATCATATTGCATGAAACTATCCCTCTACATCATGTCATCTTGCTTAAGGCGTTACTCTATTTTTAACTTAATACTCTAGATGCATGCTCGATAGCGGTCGATGAGTGGAGTAATAGTAGTAGAAGCAGGCAGGAGTCAGTCTACTTGTCTCGGACGTGATGCCTATATACATGATCATACCTAGATATTCTCATAACTATGCTCAGTTCTGTCAATTGCTCAACAGTAATTTGTTCATCCACCATAGAATACTTATGCTCTTGAGAGAAGCCACTAGTGAAACCTATGGCCCCCGGGTCTATTCTCATCATATCAATCTCCATCACTTTATTATTGCTTTTCTTTTTTACTTTGCCTTTTACTTTTCACTTTGCATCTCTATATCAAAAATACCAAGAATATTATCTATCATCTCTATCAGATCTCACTCCCGTAAGTGACCATGAAGGGATTGACAACCCCTAATCGCGTTGGTTGCGAGGAGCTATTGTTTTTGTGTAGGTACAAGGGACTTGCGCGTAGCTTCCTACTGGATTGATACCTTGGTTCTCAAAAACTGAGGGAAATACTTACGCTACTTTGCTGCATCATCCTCTCCTCTTCGGTGAAATCCAACGCAGTGCTCAAGAGGTAGCAATATGCCAAGCCTAAACGACTTCCGACACTGTATGCAAGTTGTGAGACGTCCAACCATCTATTGACCATTTTTTTATCGAGAGAACTCCAGACAATGCAAAGCTTGTCGAAAACCCAAGTAACTTGACATGGTGCCTTGAATTGGTTATAAAAGTCCATGAAAAAAATTGGGGCCATTTGACAGATGTCAGGAAAAGGTGCTCGCGAATGGAGCTTTCTGACATATGATGGTGTCCTAGACTAGGGGTACTCACCATGTTGTCTCCCGACTTGTCGGTCGGGCCGAGGACCCCCATGGCGGTTCACTAATGGGCCATTTCAGGGAGACCATGAGGCATACAAAGAAGACTCCACAAGACTTGGCGCCCAAGCCGAGGACTCTCCTAAACCCTAGGCCTCCGGTACATTATATAAACCGAGCCCAGGCTAGTCAATAGATGATCTCATATTCACTAGAACAATCTCGTGGTAGATACATGTACTTTATACTACACCATATAAATACAATCAAAAGTAGGACGTAGGGTATTATCTCTTCGAGAGAGTCCGAACCTGGATAAAATCCTGTGTCAGTGTTACCATCGCTCCAAAATGCCTAGCTTAGGACCCCTACTACGAGATATGTCGTATATAGAACCGACATTGGTGCTTTCATTGAGAGCCTGCTAGGTGTTGCCAAGGTTCGATGGGAATCTAGATCAATGATCAGGTGATATTTTTTCAGTATAATTTGTTTCATATAAATTATCTTTTTTGCAAAGTTGTTGTTGCTGCGTTGTGCTATTTTGTCTGCGGACAGATCTGGTATCAAGAAAAAATTTGGCGGCAGCGGCCATGTCCGCCGCCTGGCAGTACGTCAGATGGGAGGTAGCCGCTACCTAGGTCAATGCGAAAAAAGAGCGATCTAGCCGAGGTGCGCTATCCAGCCGATGAGATCGAGCGGCAACTGTTGAGCAATGCCCATGGTGGACAAGGACTAAGGCCTAGTTCTTTTGGCCGATTCTCCCATAATCTTGAGAATCGTCGTTCACCCAACTTCTCCCAGAATTTTGAACCCATATTTTTTAGAATCCTAACTAATTACGATGTGGAAAACTAGGATTGTAAAAAAAATATGGGTACAAGATTCTGGGAGAAGCTCGGTGGAGGGTCGATTCTCAAGATTCTGGGAGAATCGTCCAAAAAAACTAGGCCTAAGCTCGATGGCATCAGGGAGATTCCATCCTCCTCTTTTCTCTTTATTATTTAATTACTCCCTCCGGTCCTTTTTAGTTTGCATATAAGATTTGTCTAAAGTCAAACCTCGTAAACTTTGACCAAATTTATAGAAAAAAACACCAACATTCAAAATATGAAATCAACAACATTAGATGCGTCATGACTTTAATTTTCATATTGTATAAATTTAGCATTGTAGATGTTAATATTTTTTCATATAAATATGGTCAAACTTTACGAAGTTTGACTTCAGACAATTCTTATATGCAGAGTAGAAAGGACCGGAGGGAGTATAAGCACTACTAACAGTATAGGCCGATTCGAAAGTGATATTCGCCATGGAGGAAGCTGCTTCGCTCGACCTGGCCATCTCCTTGTCAGCCCGGTTTTCTATGCACTGGCTGCCAACGGACACTTCGTGTCGAGACGGCCTGCATTGCAAATTCAGACTTCGTCACATCAACATCTCCATGATGTCGATTCAACTCTGGCGCTATATTTATTAAATTATTTATTTTGCATAGATAAATTATACAAAGGGATTTTTTTTATTTTCCATCTTGCGCTGCTTTATGCATGCAGGAAATTTAACTATGGTCATGCTATGCCGTCACCTCCGCAAGCCGACGTCGTCGTCCCAATTGGCGCAAGTCGGCCCGCGTGATCACCTTGTTGGTCAAATTACCATACCAACATGTTCGGTTGCCTCAGGGCTTTGGCATCGCCGAGAGGCTCTACCTCGTCGGGTCTTCGGCGCACGGGCCATATTTCTTTTATTATTCACTTTTGCATAAATTATTAATTATGCAATGATTTTTTAATTTTTTAATTTATTATTATCATCATCATCATCATCATCTCTCGCTTGCACTATTTTATGTGTGTAGGTAAATGATTTGGATCGGGCAGCACTATCACCTCCGTGTACTGATACGTCTCCAACGTATCTATAATTTTTTATTGCTTCATGCTATATTATCTACTGTTTTGGACTATATTGGGCTTTATTTTCCACTTTTATATTATTTTTGGGACTAACCTATTAACCGGAGGCCCGACCCAGAATTGCTGTTTTTTTGCCTATTTCAGTGTTTCGAAGAAACGGAATATCAAACGGAGTCCAAACAGAAAAATCCTTTTTGGAACGTGATTTTCTCACCGGATAAGACCCAGAAGACTTGGACCCTACGCCAAGGCATCAGAGAGGCGGTCACGAGGGTGGGGGGCGCCCCCCCCTAGGGCGCGCCCCCTGCCTCGTGGGCCCCTCGAAGCTCCACCGGCGTACTTCTTCCTCCTATATATACCCACGTACCCTCAAACGATCACAACAGGAGCCAAAAACCTAATTCCACCGCCACAACTTTCTGTATCCACGAGATCCCATCTTGGGGCCTGTTCCGGAGCTCCGCCGGAGAGGGCCGTCATCACGGAGGGCTTCTACATCATCATAGCCTCTCCGATGAAGTGTGAGTAGTTTACCTCAGACCTTCGGGTCCATAGTTATTAGCTAGATGGCTTCTTCTCTCTTTTTGGATCTCAATACAATGTTGTACCCCTCTCTTGTGGAGATCTATTCGATGTAATCTTCTTCTTTTGCGGTGTGTTTGTTGAGACCGATGAATTGTGGGTTTATGATCAAGTCTATCTATGAACAATATTTGAATCTTCTCTGAATTATTTTATGTATGATTGGTTATCTTTGCAAGTCTCTTCGAATTATACGTTTGGTTTGGCCAACTAGATTGGTAGCTCTTGCCATGGGAGAAGTGCTTAGCTTTGGGTTCGATCTTGCGGTGTCCTTTCCCAGTGACAGAAGGGCCAGCAAGGCACGTATTGTATCGTTGCCATCGAGGATAACAATATGGTGTTTATTTCATATTGCATGAATTTATCTCTCTACATCATGTCATCTTGCTTAAAGCGTTACTCTGTTTTTAACTTAATACTCTAGATGCATGCTGGATAGCGGTCGATGAGTGGAGTAATAGTAGTAGATGTAGAATCGTTTCGATCTACTTGTCACGGACGTGATGCCTATAGACATGATCATGCCTAGATATTCTCATAACTATGCTCAATTCTATCAATTGCTCAACAGTAATTTGTTCACCCACCGTAGAATACTTATGCTCTTGAGAGAAGCCACTAGTGAAACCTATGGTCCCCGGGTCTATTCTCATCATATCAATCTCCATCACTTTAATTTTGCTTTGCTTTTTTACTTTGTCTTTTACTTTTCACTTTGCATCTCTATACCAAAAATACCAAAAATATTATCTATCAGATCTCACTTTCATAAGTGACCGTGAAGGGATTGACAACCCCTAATCGCGTTGGTTGCGTTGAGCTCTTTGTGTTGTGTAGGTACGAGGGACTTGCGCGTGGCCTCCTACTGGATTGATACCTTGGTTCTCAAAAACTGAGGGAAATACTTACGCTACTCTGTTGCATCATCCTTTCCTCTTCGGAGAAATCCAACGCAAGCTCAAGAGGTAGCAAGAAGAATTTCTCGCGCCGTTGCCGGGGAGGCTTACGTGAAGTTAAGGCAAGATTTGACTCCCGACAACGAGCCATTTGTGGCGCCGTTGCCGGGGAGTCTACGCAAAACGTCAACGTACCAAGTACCCATCACAATCCCTATCTCCCGCATTACATTAGTTGCCATTTGCCTCTCGTTTTCCTCTCCCCCACTTCACCCTTGCCGTTTTATTAGCCCTCTTTTCCGTTCGCCTTTATATCTTTCTTGGCTCGTTTTCTCGCTTGGTTGAAATAGTTGAGTATTTATTCCTAAACAAAGAAGCTAATATCTATGGATCCTCATCCGCTTGCCAATATTTTTAAGAGATCCAATTATGATGAACCAATTCCTAGTGATTTGGATGCACTAGATTATCTTTATAAGCTTTGGCCTGAAATCCGTAAATCTGAAAATTGTGATGAAGTGCCTCACGATAGATCTTTGAATAAAAAGCATGATTGCAATGATTTTATTATAATAAATTCTCTTGATGTCAATTGTTCTAATAATATGCAAAACCCTAAGCTTGGGGATGCTAGTTTTGCTATGTCTACTACTTGTTGCAATGGTCATGATTGGGGTGATTCTCCTTATGATCTTGAAAATTTATTTAAGCCCCATGATGAATATGAGATTGATAATAGTGTTTACAATAATATTGAAAGTGGGTTTGGAAGAGTGTCAACTTTAGATCCCACATATTTGGATAATGTTCAATCTTATGAAATTTTTGATAAAAGTGGGCTTGGAGAAATCATGACTTTAGTTAATGATAATCCCACTATTTTGGAAGAGTGTCAACTTTGCATGCATGTGGATCGTGAAGAGAATATACTTTGTGATAGATATTTTGTTGAATTTGCCTATGATCCTACATGTAATTATTATGAGAGAGGAAAATATGGTTGTAGAAACTTTCATGCTACTAAATTACCTCTCGTTATGTTGAGATTGCTATTGTCTCTTTCCGCTTCCTTGCATATGCTAGTTTTTGCTTGCCTTGATTTGTTTGCCTATAAGATTCCTATGCATAGGAAGTATGTTAGACTTAGATGTGTTTGTCTCGTGTTTTATGATGCTCTCTTTGTGCTTCAATTCTTGTCTTTCATGTGAGGATCATTAAAATCTCAATGCCTAGCTAAAAAGGCTTTAAAGAAAAGCGCTTGTTGGGAGACAACCCAATATTTTTCCTTGCTGCTTAGTAATAAATAGCCCATCTACCTTCTGTTCGGATGTGGTTTTGAGTTTTAATTAGTGTTTGTGCCAAGCTAGACCTATTGGATCTTCTTGGATGATAGTTATTTGATCTTGCTATAATTTCCAGAAACTTTGCGTTCAGTGCCCGAATTATAAAAAATCATCAGAACGTGATAAAATATTGATTCCAATTGCTGCTGATCAATAAACAAATTTTCTAGGCCTTCTAATTTTGGTAGAAGTTTTTGGGTTCCATAAGTTTGCGTTAGTTACAGATTACTACAGACTGTTCTGTTTTTTGACAGATTTTGTTTTTGGTGTGTTGTTTGCTTATTTTGATGAATCTATGGTTAGTAAAATAGTTTGTAATCCATAGAGAAGTTGGAATACATTAGGTTTAACACCAATATAAATAAAGAATGAGTTCATTACAGTACTTTGAAGTGGTCTTTTGTTTTCTTTCTCTAACGGAGCTCACGAGATTTCTATTGAGTTTTGTGTTGTGAAGTTTTCAAGTTTTGGGTGAATTCTTTTGATGGATTATGGAACAAGGAGTGGCAAGAGACTAAGCTTGGGGATGCCCATGGCACTCCCAAGATAATCCAAGTACACCAAAAAGTCAAAGCTTGGGGATGCCCCAGAAGGCATCCCCTCTTTCGTCCACTTCCATCGGTAATTTACTTGGAGCTATATTTTTATTCACCAACATGATATGTGTTTTGCTTGGAGCGTCTTGTATTATTTGTGTCTTTGTTTGTTAGTGTGCCACAATCATCCTTGCTGTACACACCTTTTGAGAGAGCCATGCATGAATTAGAATTTGATAGAATACTCTATGTGCTTCACTTATATCTTTTGAGCTATGTAGTTTTGCTCTATGTGCTTCACTTATATCTTTTGAGCGTTATAATTTTGCTCTATGTGCTTCACTTAGATCTTTTAGAGTGCGGTGGTGGTTTGTTTTAAAGAAACTATTGATCTCTCATGCTTCACTTAAATTATTTTGAGAGTCTTAATAGCATGGTAATTTGCTTAATAATAACATGCTTGGTGTTCAAGATTTGTGAAACTTTCTTTTGAGTGCGTTGGATACTAAGCGAAGTTGGATGCTTGATAATCATTTTGAGATATGGAGGTAGTAATATTAAAGTCATGCTAGTAGAGTAATTATGAATTTGAGAAGTGCTTGAGTTAAAGTTTGCAAGTCCCGTAGCATGCACATATGGTAAATGTTATGTAACAAATTTGAAACATGAGGTGTTATTTGATTGTCCTCCTTATGAGTGGCGGTCGGGGATGAGCGATGGTCTTTTCCTACCAATATATCCCCCTAGGAGCATGCGCGTAATACTTTGGTTTTTGATGGCTTGTAGATTTTTGCAATAAGTATATGAGTTCTTTATGACTAATGTTGAGTCCATGGATTATACGCACTCTCACCCTTCCATCATTGCTAGCCTCTTCGGTACCGTGCATTGCCCTTTCTCACATTGAGAGTTGGTGCAAACTTCGCCGGTGCATCCAAACCCCGTGATATGATACGCTCTTTCACACATAAACCTCCTTGTATCTTCCTCAAAACAGCCACCATACCTACCTATTATGGCATTTCCATAGCCATTCCGAGATATATTGCCATGCAAATTTCCACCATCTAGTTTATTATGACACATTCATCATTGTCATATTGCTAGCATGATCATGTAGTTGACATAGTATTTGTGGCAAAGCCACCATTCATAATTTTTTCATACTTGTCACTCTTGATTCATTGCATATCCCGGTACACCGCCGGAGGCATTCATATAGAGTCATACTTTGTTCTAGTATCGAGTTGTAATCATTGAGTTGTAAATAAATAGAAGTGTGATGGTCATCATTCAATAGAGCATTGTCCCAGAAAAAAGAAAGGCCAAAAGAAAAAAAAGAAGGCCCCCAAAAAAGAAAATAAATAAAAAGGGGCAATGCTACTATCCCTTTTTTCACACTTGTGCTTCAAAGTAGCACCAAGATATAGCGAGTCTCATATATTGTGCTTCAAAGTAGCACCATGTTCTTCATATAGAGAGTCTCATATGTTGTCACTTTCATATACTAGTGGGCATTTTTCATTATAGAACTTGGCTTGTATATTCCAACGATGGGCCTCCTCAAGTGCCCTAGGTCTTCGTGAGCAAGCAAGTTGGATGCACACCCACTTAGTTTCTTTTGTTGAGCTTTCATATATTTATAGCTCTAGTGCATCCGTTGCATGGCAATCCCTACTCCTTGCATTAACATCAATCGATGTACATCTCCATAGCCCATTGATTAGCCTCGTTGATGTGAGACTTTCTCCTTTTTGTCTTCTCAACATAACCCCCACCATTATATTCTATTCCACCCATCGTGCTATATCCATGGCTCACGCTCATGTATTGCGTGAAAGTTTATGAGTTTGAAATTATTAAGGTATGAAACAATTGCTTGGCTTGTCATCGGGGTTGTGCATGATGAGAGCATTCTTGTGTGACGAAAATGGAGCATGACTAAACTATATGATTTTGTAGGGATGAACTTTCTTTGGCCATGTTACTTTGAGAAAACATAATTGCTTTGTTGGTTTGCTTGAAGTATTATTATTCTTTATGTCAATATGAACTTTTGTCTTGAATCTTCCTAGTCTGAACATTCATACCACAATTAAGAAATTTTGCATTGAAATTATGCCAAGTAGCACTCCACATCAAAAAATTCTCTTTTTATCATTTACCTACTCGAGGACGAGCAGGAATTAAGCTTGGGGATGCCTGATACGTCTCCAACATATCTATAATTTTTGATTGCTCCATGCTATATTATCTACTGTTTTGGACTATATTGGGCTTTATTTTCCACTTTTATATTATTTTTGGGACTAACCTATTAACCGGAGGCCCACCCAAAATTGCTGTTTTTTTTGCCTATTTCAGTGTTTCAAAGAAACGGAATATCAAACGGAGTCCAAACAGAAAAATGCTTTTTGGAACGTGATTTTCTCACCGGATAAGACCCAGGAGACTTGGACCCTACGCCAAGGCATCAGAGAGGCGGTCACGAGGGTGGGGGGCGCCCCCCTAGGGCGCGCCCCCCTGCCTCGTGGGCCCCTCGAAGCTCCACCGACGTACTTCTTCCTCCTATATATACCCACGTACCCCCAAACGATCACAACAGGAGCCAAAAACCTAATTCCACCGTCGAAACTTTCTGTATCCACGAGATCCCATCTTGGGGCCTGTTCCGGAGCTCCGCCGGAGAGGGCCGTCATCACGGAGGGCTTCTACATCATCATAGCCTCTCCGATGAAGTGTGAGTAGTTTACCTCAGACCTTCGGGTCCATAGTTATTATCTAGATGGCTTCTTCTCTCTTTTTGGATCTCAATACAATGTTCTCCCCCTCTCTTTTGGAGATCTATTTGATGTAATCTTCTTCTTTTGCGGTCTGTTTGTTAAGACCGATGAATTGTGGGTTTATGATCAAGTCTATCTATGAACAATATTTGAATCTTCTCTGAATTCTTTTATGTATGATTGGTTATCTTTGCAAGTCTCTTCAAATTATCCATTTGGTTTGGCCAACTAGATTGGTAGTTGTTGCCATGGGAGAAGTGCTTAGCTTTGGGTTCGATCTTGCGGTGTCCTTTCCCAGTGACAGAAGGGGCAGTAAGGCACGTATTGTATCATTGCCATCGAGGATAACAAGATGGGGTTTATTTCATATTGCATGAATTTATCTCTCTACATCATGTCATCTTGCATAAAGCGTTACTCTGTTTTTAACTTAATACTCTAGATGCATGCTGGATAGCGGTCGATGAGTGAAGTAATAGTAGTAGATGTAGAATCGTTTCGATCTACTTGTCACGGACGTGATGCCTATATACATGATCATGCCTAGATATTCTCATAACTATGCTCAATTCTGTCAATTGCTCAACAGTAATTTGTTCACCCACCGTAGAATACTTATGCTCTTGAGAGAAGCCACTAGTGAAACCTATGGCCCCCGGGTCTATTCTCATCATATCAATCTCCATCACTTTAATTTTGCTTTGCTTTTTACTTTGTCTTTTAGTTTTCACTTTGCATCTCTATACCAAAAATACCAAAAATATTATCTATCAGATCTCACATTCGTAAGTGACCGTGAAGGGATTGACAACCCCTAATCGCGTTGGTTGCATTGAGCTCTTTGTGTTGTGTAGGTACGAGGGACTTGTGCATGGCCTCCTACTGGATTGATACCTTGGTTCTCAAAAACTGAGGGAAATACTTACGCTACTCTGTTGCATCATCCTTTCCTCTTCGGGGAAATCCAACGCAAGCTCAAGAGGTAGCATGTACCAACATGCTGACGTGCGGTCTCCGTCGGCACCTTACCGACCTGCTCCGTCACCTCGGCTAGACAGGGGGCTTGATTGTCGCTTCGTAAACTTACTCGCCCAGGGACGTTGGTGTCACCCTGCCGACCTACCGCGTCTCCTCAGCTAGACCAGGGGCTTTGCCATCTCTTCATCAAACCTATTTCAGCATATCTCGTAGTAGGGGTCCAACTTTTTTTTGCCGGATAATCTACATTGATCATGATTTTTTTGCACATACTTGAAATGACCCCAACTGTTTTCACTAGGTAGGCATGCCCATGGTAGGAATTCATGCCAGTTTCGAATAATTTCCGATACGATATGCACGTTGCAACAAGTCTAGCCATTTATCCGCCTTTTTTACCGAGAAAACTCCAAAAAAGAAAATTTTGTCAAAAACCCAAACAAGTTTATATGGTTCCTTGAATTGGTCATACAAGGCAACTAAAAATGAGTGTCATTTCAAGGATGTCGAGAAAGAATGTGCTCTCACACACCCTCCGTTGAGACATGATCTATTTTTAAACATTCTTGAAACGACCCCAACTTTTTCAAGAAAGTGGGCATGCCCATTATAGGCATTGATAACCCACAAGTATAGGGGATCGCAACAGTTTTCTAGGGTAGAGTATTCAACCCAAATTTATTGATTCAACACAAGGGGAGCCAAAGAATACTCTCAAGTATTAGCAGTTGAGTTGTCAATTCAACCACACCTGCATAACTTAGTATCTGCAGCAAAGTGTTTAGTAGCAAAGTAATATGATAGTAGTGGTAACGGTAACAAAAGTAACGGTAGCAAAAGTAATATTTTTGGTATTTTGTAGTGATTGTAACATTAGCAACGGAAAAGTAAATAAGCGAAGAACAATATGTGAAAAGCTCGTAGTCATTGGATCGGTGATGGAGAATTATGCCGGATGCGGTTCATCATGTAACAATCATAACATAGGGTGACACAGAACTAGCTCCAATTCATCAATGTAATGTAGGCATGTATTCCGAATATAGTCATACGTGCTTATGGAAAAGAACGTGCATGACATCTTTTGTCCTACCCTCCCGTAGCAGCGGGGTCCTAATGGAAACTAAGGGATATTAAGGCCTCCTTTTAATAGAGAACCGGAACAAAGCATTAGCACATAGTGAATACATGAACTCCTCAAACTATGGTCATCACCGGGAGTGGTCCCGATTATTGTCACTTCGGGGTTGCCGGATCATAACACATAGTAGGTGACTATAGACTTGCAAGATAGGATCAAGAACACACATATATTCATGAAAACATAATAGGTTCAGATATGAAATCATGGCACTCGGGCCCTAGTGACAAGCATTAAGCATAGCAAAGTCATAGCAACATCAATCTCAGAACATAGTAGATACTAGGGATCAAACCCTAACAAAAGTAACTCGATTACATGATAGATCTCATCCAACCCATCACCGTCCAGCAAGCCTATGATGGAATTACTCACGCATGGCGGTGAACATCATGAAATTGGTGATGGAGGATGGTTGATGATGACGACGGCGACAAATCCCCCTCTCCGGAGCCCCGAACGGACTCCAGATCAGCCCTCCCGAGTGGTTTTAGGGCTTGGCGGCGGCTCCGTATCGTAAAACGCGATGAATTCTTCTCTCTGATTTTTTTCTCCCCGAAAGCAAATATATAAAGTTGGAGTTGTGGTCGGAGGAGCTTCAGGGGGCCCACGAGGTAGGGGGGCGCGCCCTAGGGGGGAGGGCGCGCCCCCACCCTCGTGAACAGGGTGTGGGCCCCCCTGGTCTTCATCTTTTGCAAGGATTTTTTTTTATTTTCAAATAGACGTTCTGTGGAGTTTTAGGTCATTCCGAGAACTTTTGTTTCTGCACATAAATAACACCATGGAAAGTCTGCTGAAAACAGCATCAGTTCGGGTTAGTTCCATTCAAATCATGCAAGTTAGAGTCCAAAACAAGGGCAAAAGTGTTTGGAAAAGTAGATACGACGGAGACGTATCAACTCCCCCAAGCTTAAACCTTTGCTTGTCCTCAAGCAATTCAGTTGATAAACTGAAAGTGATAAAGAAAAACTTTTACAAACTCTGGTTGCTCTTGTTGTTGTAAATATGTAAAGCCAGCATTCAAGTTTTCAGCAAAGATTATGACTAACCACATTTGCAATAACTCTTAGATCTCATGTTTAGTCATACTAATAGCATAATCAACTAGCGAGTCATAATAATAAATCTCGGATGACAACACTTTCTCAAAACAATCATGATATGATATAAGAAGATGGTATCTCGCTAGCCCTTTCTGAGACCACGAAACATAAATGCAGAGCACCTTTAAAGATCAAGGACTGACTAGACATTGTAATTCATGGTAAAAGAGATCCAGTCATACCCAATATAAATTAATAGTAATGGATGCAAATGACAGCTGTGCTCTCCAGCTAGTGCTTTTTAATAAGAGGATGACATAAAAGTAAATAGATAGGCCCTTCGCGGAGGGAAGCAGGGATTTGTAGAGGTGCCAGAGCTCGGTTTTGAAATAGAGAATAATATTTTGAGCGGCATACTTTCATTGTCAACATAACAACCAAGAGATGACGATATCTTCCATGCTACACACATTATAGGCGGTTCCCAAACAGAATGGTAAAGTTTATACTTCCCCTCCACCAACAAGCATCAATCCATGACTTGCTCGAAACAACGAGTGTATCCAACTAGCAACAGTCACAGGGGGAGTTTTGTTTGCAATTATTTCGATTTAGTTTGCATAAAGCATGGGACTGGGCATCCCGGTGACCAGCCATTTTCTCGTGAGTGAGGAGCGGAGTTCACTCCTCTTGAGAATAACCCGCCTAACATGGAAGATAAGGGCAGCCCTAGTTGATACATGAGCTATTCGAGCATACAAAACAGAATGTTTATTTGAAGGTTTAGAGTTTGGCACATAAAAATTTACTTGGAACGGCAGGTAGATACTGCATATAGGAAGGTATTGTGGACTCATATGGAATAACTTTGGGGTTTAAGGGATTGGATGCACAGGCAGTATTCCCGCTTAGTACAAGTGAAGGCTAGCAAAAGACTGGGAAGCGACCAACTAGAGAGCGACAACAGTCATGAACATGCATTGAAATTAATAAACATTGGATGCAAGCATGTGTGGGATATAATCAACCATGAACATAAATATCGTGAAGGCTATGTTGATTTTGTTTCAACTACATGTGTGAACATGTGCCAAGTCAAGTCACTTAAATCATTCAAAGGAGGATACCACCCCATCGTACCACATCACAACCATTTTATTAGCATGTTGGCACGCAAGGTAAACCATTATAACTCATAGCTAATCAAGCATGGAACAAGCAACTATGATCTCTAATTGTCATTGCAAACATGTTTATTCATAATAGGCTGAATCAGGAACGATGAACTAATCATATTTACAAAAACAAGAGAGGTCAAGTTCATACCAACTTTTCTCATCTCAGTCAGTCCATCATATATCGTCATAATTGCCTTTCACTTGTACGACCGAACAATGTGAAAATAATAAGAGTGCACGTGCATTGGACTAAGCTGGAATCTGCGAGCATTCATTAAATAGGAGAAGACAAGTCTGAAGGAAATATGCCCTAGAGGCAATAATAAAGTTATTATTTATTTCCTTATAATCATGATAAATGTTTATTATTCATGCTAGAATTGTATTAACCGGAAACATAATACATGTGTGAATACATAGACAAACAAAGTGTCACTAGTATGCCTCTACTTGACTAGCTCATTAATCAAAGATGGTTATGTTTCCTAACCATGAACAATGAGTTGTTATTTGATTAACGGGATCACATCATTGAGAGAATGATCTGATTGACATGACCCATTCCATTAGCTTAGCACCCGATCGTTTAGTATGTTGCTATTGCTTTCTTCATGACTTATACATGTTCCTATAACTATGAGATTATGCAACTCCCGTTTACCGGAGGAACACTTTGGGTACTACCAAACGTCACAACGTAACTGGGTGATTATAAAGGAGTACTACAGGTGTCTCCAAAGGTACATGTTGGGTTGGCATATTTCGAGATTAGGTTTTGTCACTCCGATTGTCGGAGAGGTATCTCTGGGCCCTCTCGGTAATGCACATCACTTAAGCCTTGCAAGCATTGCAACTAAATGAGTTAGTTGCAGGATGATGTATTACAGAACGATTAAAGAGACTTGCCAGCAATGAGATTGAACTAGGTATTGGAATACCGACGATCGAATCTCGGGCAAGTAACATACCGATGACAAAGGGAACAACATATGTTGTTATGCGGTCTGACCGATAAAGATCTTCGTAGAATATGTAGGAGCCAATATGGGCATCCAGGTCCCGCTATTGGTTATTGACTGGAGACATGTCTCGATCATGTCTACATTGTTCTCGAACCCGTAGGGTCCGCACGCTTAAGGTTACGATGACAGTTATATTATGAGTTTATGCATTTTGATGTACCGAATGTTGTTCGGAGTCCCGGATGTGATCACGGACATGACGAGGAGTCTCGAAATGGTCGAGACATAAAGATTGATATATTGGAAGCCTATGTTTGGATATCGGAAGTGTTCCGGGTGAAATCGGGATTTTACCGGAGTACCGGGAGGTTACCGGAACCCCCCGGGGAGCTAGATGGGCCTTAATGGGCCTTGGTAGAAAAGAGAAGAGGCATCCCTACATGGGCCGCGCGCCCCTCCCCTCCCTTGGTCCGAATTGGACAAGGAGAGAGGGCCGGCCCCTCTCTCTCTTTTCCCCCCTCCGCGAATCCTATTCCAACTAGGATTGGGGGGGGGGAATCCTACTCCCAGAGGGAGTAGGACTCTCCTCGCGCGCCCTCCTTGGCCGGCCAGCCTCTCCCCCCTCTAGTCCTTTATATACGGAGGCAGGAGCACCCCAGAGACACACAAGTTGATCCACGTGATCTATTCCTTAGCCGTGTGCGGCGCCCCCAGCCACCATAGTCCTCGATAATATTGTAGTGGTGCTTAGGCGAAGCCCTGCAGCAGTAGTACATCAAGATCATCACCACGCCGTCGTGCTGACGGAACTCTTCCCCGACACTTTGCTGGATCGGAGTCCGGGGATCGTCATCGAGCTGAACGTGTGCTAGAACTCAGAGGTGCCGTAGTTTCGGTGCTTGATCGGTCGGATCGTGAAGACGTACGACTACATCAACCAAACGCTTCCGTTGTCGATCTACTAGGTATGTAGATCATACTCCCCCTCTCGTTGCTATGCACCACCATGATCTTGCGTGTGCGTAGGAAATTTTTTGAAATTACTAGGAAACCCAACAAAGTCAATATGGGCTTTTGGTTAAATCAACAATAATGCATATAAGAGCCACTTCAACAATTTAATCATGGTCTTCTCCTATCTACCCCCAAAGAAAAGAAAAGAAATAAAACTATTTACATGGGAAAGCTCCCAACAAGCAAAAGAAGAACGGGAAATATTTTTGGGTTTTCTTTTTAATTATTACTGCTATGGCAAGAAAAGTAAACTAGCTAAAATCTACACTAATTTTTTTTGGTTTTCTTAAGGTTTATAAACACACAAGAAGAAAGCAAGAAAAAGAAAATAAACTAGCAAGGATATTACAGTGAAAAAGTATGAGCACCGACATCTAGCAATGAGTGTGCGTAAACATAAATGTAATGTCAGTGGGAAATACGTACTCCCCCAAGCTTAGGCTTTTGGCCTAAGTTGGTTCATTGCCACGGATGGCCTGGCGGATACCCGTAGGTGTAGCTGGGGCCGTACTGTGATGCAGCGGTTATCGCTTCCTGAGCTGCAGCGTGGCGGCGAGCTGCCTCCGCCCTCCTCTCGTACTCATGTGCCTCCTCTCTGGTGATAAAATGTCTTCCTTTTGCCTGATAATCAAAGAAGGCAGGAGCAGGAAGAGTAATAGGAAAGCATGACGTCTGTCAAAGATTAAGCGATATTGGAGAGGTGATTCATTCCTCTCGACAAACTGGTGATAGACCATAGAATTGTAGTCTAAATAAGTAGGAGGCAACTCAATGTCATCCTCATGAACGTCCACACCAAGAAAATCAGCTAAGCGGGTTGCATAAATTCCACCAAAGAAATCTCCATTAAATATATTATTATGCAACCTACGTGCAACAATGGCTCCCAAATTATAAGATTTGTCTCCTAACACAGCACTCCTAAGAATACTGAGGTCAGGCACACACATATGACATGCTTCATATTTACCATTTATGCACCTACCTATGAAGAGAGCAAAATAATGTATAGCAGGAAAATGAATGCTCCCTATGGTAGCTTGTGCTATATCTCTAGATTCCCCCATGGTTATACCAGCAAGAAAGTTTCTAAATTCAGATTTACGGGGTTCACTAACACTACCCCATTGTGGAAGTTTGCAAGAAGAAGTAAAATCCTCTAAGTCCATGGTATAAGATTTTTCATAAATATCAAACAGGACAGTTGGATAATTACGTGAAGATGAAAATTCAAACCTCCTCACAAATGAACTAGTGAGATGGTGGTATTGGCTGCACTTCTCTGCCTCAAAGCTCACAAGATCAGCGTTACGCAAATATGCGTTAAATTCTTCCTTGATTCCCGCTCGATCCATAAAATTTTCTGAAGGCCATTCGCAGGGCCGCACAGGAGCGTCCCTTGGTGGCTCCTCATCAGCATCACGCATTGCAAGCCTGGGTCCTTGCTTCCTTGAAGAACCACCTTGGAACATTTTCCTAAGCATATTTCTTCCTCTGAAAAATTTCTGAAATTTTTAATAACTTCAAACAAAAGTGAACCAACCTTAATAGAATTGATAGCAACCACTCCTACAAGTGCCTAGAGACTATATCAAGCATTAGAACTACTTGGAACCATATAAATTTTACATGCAAGCTCAAGAACATGGTCACCTAGGCAGCACAAATTTGCAATGACTAAAGCACTAGAGCAAAAACTAATTGGACCAATGGAGGAGTCACATACTAAGGAACAATCTCCCCAAGCAGTTTTGTGAGAGGTGCTTTGAGCAAGGAGATCGGAAATCTCAGCAAAATGAGTAGAACTCATGCTCGAGCTGGATATTGGTGTTTGTGGGAGGAAGAAGGAGTGTATGGGTGCAGGAATAAGTGGAGGAGGGCCACCGTGGGCCCACGAGGCAGGGGGGCGCGCCCTGGGGGGTAGGGCGCACCCCCCACCCTCGTGGCCAGGTGCTTGCCCCTCCTGCTGTGTTCTTAGTGCCAGAAATTCTCAAATATTCTAGAAAAAATCATATTCCATTTTCAGGGCATTTGGAGAACTTTTATTTTTGGGGTATTTTTATATTGCACGGATAAATCAGAAAACAGACATAAAAATACTATTTTTACTTTATTTTAACTAAATAACAGAAAGTAGAAAGAGGGTACAGAAGGTTGTGCCTTCTAGTTTCATCCATCTCATGCTCATCAAAAGGAATCCACTAACAAGGTTGATCAAGTCTTGTTAACAAACTCATTCTGAATAATCATGGAACCGGAGAAATTTTGAATAACACTATGTTACCTCAACGGGGATATGCACATCCCCAATAATAAGAATATCATATTTCTTCTTGACAGTAGGAAGAGGAAATTCAAAACCTCCAAATATAATCGATGGATTTTTTCCAATAGAGTTGATACTATGAACTTGAGGTTGTTTCCTCGGAAAGTGTACCGTATGCTCATTACCATTAACATGAAAAGTGACATTGCCTTTTTTGCAATCAATAACAGCTCCTGCAGTATTCAAAAAAGGTCTTCCAAGAATAATAGACATGCTATCATCCTCGGGAATACCAAGAATAACAAAGTCCGTTAAAATAGTAACGTTTGCAACCACAACAGGAACATCCTCACAAATACCGACAGGTATAGCAGTTGATTTATTAGCCGTTTGCAAAGATATTTCAGTAGGTGTCAACTTGTTCAGGTCAAGTCTATGATATAAAGAGAGAGGCATAACACTAACACCGGCTCCAATATCACATAAAGCAGTTTTAACATAATTTATTTTAATGGAGCATGGTATAGTAGGTACTCCTGGATCTCCAAGTTTCTTTGGTATTCCACCCTTAAAAGTATAATTAGCAAGCATGGTGGAAATCTCAGCTTTTGGTATCTTTCTTTTATTAGTGACAATTTCTTTCATATGCTTAGCATAAGGATTCATTTTGAGCATATCAGTTAATCGCATACGCAAAAAGATAGGTCTAATCATTTCAGCAAAGCGCTCAAAGTCCTCATCATCCTTTTTCTTGGACGGTTTGGGAGGAAAAGGCATGGGTTTCTGAGCCCATGGTTCTCTTTCTTTACCATGTTTCCTAGCAACAAAGTCTCTCTTATCATAATGTTGATTCTTAGATTGTGGGTTATCAAGATAAACAGCAGATTCAATTTCTACATCATTATCATTACTAGGTTGAGCATCATCATGAACATCATCATTAACATTTTCATTAGGTTCATGTTCATTACCAGATTGTGTTTCAGCATCAGAAATAGAAATATCATTTGGGTTCTCAGGTGGTTCAGCAATAGGTTCACTAGGAGCATGCAAAGTCCTATCATTTTTCTTTTTCTTCTTTTTAGAAGGACTAGGTGCATCAATATTATTTCTCAGAGAATCTTGCTCAATTCTCTTAGGGTGGCCTTCAGGATACAAAGGTTGCTAAGTCATCTTACCAGTTCTAGTAGCCACTCTAACAGCATAATCATTTTTCTTACTATTCATTTCATTGAGCAAATCATTTTGAGCTTTAAGCACTTGTTCTACTTGAGTGGTAACCATAGAAGCATGTTTAGTAATGAGTTTAAGTTTACCTCTAACATCAGCCATGTAATTACCCAAGTGTTCAATCATATAAGCATTTTGTTTTGATTGTCTACCAAAATAAGCATTGAAATCTTCTTGCTTAACCATAAAGTTATCAAACTCATCCAAGCATTGGCTAGCAATTTTAGTAGGAGGGATTTCAGCTCTACCATATATATAGAGAGAATTTACCTTTACTACCTGTGTCGGGTTATTAAGACCATGAGGTTCTTCAATAGGTAATGGATTAAGATCATATGTTTCTTCAACAGGCGGTAGATTAAGACCATGTATTTCTTCAATAGGAGGTAAATTCTTAACATCTTCAGCTTTAATACCTTTTTCTTTCATAGATTTCTTTGACTCTTGCATATCTTCAGGACTGAGAAATAGAACACCTCTCTTCTTCGGAGTTGGTTTAGGAATAGGCTCAGGAATTGGCTCAGGAGCTGGCTCAGGAAGTGTCCAATTATTTTCATTTGTCAACATATTATTCAATAGGATTTCAGCTTCATCCAGTGTTCTTTCCCTGAAAACAGAATCAACACAACTATCCAGGTAATCTCTGGAAGCATCGGTTTGTCCATTATAAAAGATATCAAGTATTTCATTTTTCTTGAGAGGATGATCAGGCAAAGCATTAAGTAACTTGAGAAGCCTCCCCCAAGCTTGTGGGAGACTCTCTTCTTCAATTTGCACAAAGTTGTATATTTCCCTCAAAGCAACTTGTTTCTTATGAGCAGGGAAATATTTAGCAGAGAAGTAATAAATCATATCCTGGGGACTACGCACACAACCAGGATCAAGGGAATTAAACCATATCTTAGCATCACCCTTTAATGAGAACAGAAATATTTTAAGGATATAAAAGTAGCGAGATCTCTCATCATTAGTGAACAGGGTGGCTATATCATTTAATTTAGTAAGATGTGCCACAACAATTTCAGATTCATAGCCATGAAAAGGATCAGATTCAACCAAAGTAATTATATCAGGATCAACAGAGAATTCATAATCCTTATCGGCAACACAAATAGGTGAAGTTGCAAAAGCAGGGTCAGGTCTCATTCTATCATTAAGAGATTGCTGGTTCCATTTAGTTAGTAATCTCTTGAGCTCATATCTATCTTTGCAAGCTAAAATAGCTAAAGAAGCTTCTTTATCAAAAACATAACCCTCAGGAAAAACAGGCAAGTTTTCATCATCACTTTCATCAATATAATCAGTTTCAATAATTTCTTTCTCTCTAGCCCTAGCAATTTGTTCATCAAGAAATTCACCAAGATGTACAGTAGTATCAAGCATAGAAGTAGTTTCATCATAAGTATCATGCATAACAGACGTGGCATCATCAATAACATGCGACATATCAGAACGAATAGCAGAAGCAGGTTTAGGTGTCGCAGCCTTACTCAAAACAGAAGGTGAATCAAGTGCAGAGCTAGATGGCAATTCCTTACCTCCCCTCGTAGTTGAGGGATAAATTGTGGTCTTAGCGTCTTTCAAGTTCTTCATAGTGACCAGCAGATATAAATCCCAAGTGACTCAAAGAATAGAGCTATGCTCCCCGGCAACGGCGCCAGAAAATAGTCTTGATAACCCACAAGTATAGGGGATTGCAACAGTTTTCGAGGGTAGAGTATTCAACCCAAATTTATTGATTTGACACAAGGGGAGCCAAAGAATATTCTCAAGTACTAGCAGTTGAGTTGTCAATTCAACCACACCTGGATAACTTAGTATCTGCAGCAAAGTGTTTAGTAGCAAAGTAATATGATAGTAGTGGTAACGGTAACAAAAGTAATGGTAGCAAAAGTAATATTTTTGGTGTTTTGTAGTGATTGTAACAGTAGCAACGAAAAAGTAAATAAGCGAAGAACAATATGTGAAAAGCTCGTAGGCATTGGATCGGTGATGGAGAATTATGCCGGATGCGGTTCATCATGTAACAATCATAACATAGGGTGACACAGAACTAGCTCAAATTCATCAATGTAATGTAGGCATGTATTCCGAATATAGTCATACGTGCTTATGGAAAAGAACTTGCATGACATCTTTTGTCCTATCCTCCCGTGGCAGTGGGGTCCTAATGGAAACTAAGGGATATTAAGGCCTCCTTTTAATAGAGAACCGGAACAAAGCATTAGCACATAGTGAATACATGAACTCCTCAAACTATGGTCATCACCGGGAGTGGTCTCGATTATTGTCACTTCGGGGTTGCCGGATCATAACACATAGTAGGTGACTATAGACTTGCAAGATAGGATCAAGAACACACATATATTCATGAAAACATAATAGGTTCAGATCTGAAATCATGGCACTCGGGCCCTAGTGACGAGCATTAAGCATAGCAAAGTCATAGCAACATCAATCTTAGAACATAGTTGATACTAGGGATCAAACCCTAACAAAACTAACTCGATTACATGATAGATCTCATCCAACCCATCACCGTCCAGCAAGCCTACGATGGAATTACTCATGCACGGCGGCGAGCATCATGAAATTGGTGATGGAGGATGGTTGATGATGACGACGGCGACGAATCCCCCTCTCTGGAGCCCCGAACGGACTCCAGATCAGCCCTCCCGAGAGGTTTTAGGGCTTGGCGGAGGCTCCGTATCGTAAAACGTGATGAATTCTTCTCGCTGATTTTTTCTCCCCGAAAGCAAATATATAGAGTTGGAGTTGAGGTCGGAGGAGCTCCAGGGGGCCCACGAGATAGGGGTCGCGCCCTAGGGGGGAGGGCGCACTCCCCACCCTCGTGGACAGGGTGTGGGCCCCCTGGTCTTCATCTTTTGCAAGGATTTTTATTATTATTTCCAAATAGATGTTCCATGGAGTTTCAGGTCATTCCGAGAACTTTTGTTTCTGCACATAAATAACACCATGGAAAGTCTGTTGAAAACAGGGTCAGTCCGGGTTAGTTCCATTCAAATCATGCAAGTTAGAGTCCAAAACAAGGGCAAAAGTGTTCGGAAAAGTAGATATGACGGAGACATATCTGGCATCCATGCCAGGTTTGAACGATTTCCGACACCTTATATAAGTTGCGACACGTCCAGCCTTTCTGACCGAGAAAACTCCAGAAAATGGAAAATTTGTTGAAAATTAAAACAACTTGGCAAGGTGCTTTCAATTGATCATCCAAGCCAATAAAATAAATGATGTCATTTGACGGATGTGGTGAGACAACATGCTCTCAAACGGAGATTTTTCGCCTACCCATACACTCTACGTTGAACATGGGATATTTTAGGAATTCTAGAAATGACCCTAACTTTTGCCAGCAGGTGGGTATGCCCTTCGTAGGCATCCATGCATGATTTGAAGAACTTTTTTTTAAACTATAATTTAAACAGTTATTTGAAACTATTATTCTAAGTTTTTAACATAACTCATAAATACAAAGAGATAAAATTGAGATGAGTAAATGTTTTTTTAAAACAGTTTAATAAATTTTTGAAGAAAAAAACATATTTAAAACAGTTACTTATACTTTTTTTTGATATTCCAAGCAATATTTGGAACTTTTTAACAGGTTTCAAAAATAACAATAAATTTCAAAAAGGCGAAAACTAACGAAAAAATGAAAAAATAGAACAAATAGAAAAGAAAAACTTAGGCATTGGCCCAACTAGGCGGCGACAGCGGTCCTGTTGGGCCTGCCCAAGCGTCCGAGGATTTGAAAAAAATCTATTGATTCAGAGAAAAATGTTCATGATTTTATTAAATTTTTACAAATTTTTAAAATAGTTTCACTAAAATATTATGCAAAAAATAGCAACTCGGTTTTGGGAACCTTCTAGGTGGTTGCCGTATCTTTTTTCTTTTTCTTTTTATCTTCTCTCCTATTTTCTTTTTTCTGTTTCCTTTTCTTTTCTTTTACGTTTTCTTTGAATTTTTTGTCTATTAGTTAAATATATATTTTTTCCATAAATTCAAAAAATAGAATTTCAAAAATTTTGTTCATAATTCCGAAATATTTCATATTCAAAATTTCAATATATTTCATGCTCAAAATGTTCGGAATTTTGGACGTTTTCATATTTATTAATCAATGCACTAAAATTTCAGAAAATGTTCAGCATTTCTTAATTTTGTTCACGTTCCAATTTTTCATATTTATTGATCAATGGTCAAAAATTTAAAAATTCGAAAAAAATTGGGTTGTAAAATTTTGATCAATGTTTTTATAAGTGCTCCCTTTTCAAGAAATGTTCACATTTTGAACAATTTGAAAGACACAAACATTTTTTATATAAATTGCAAATTTAAGCAAATGCCAAAGAAAATTTTCGCGAAATGGGGACATTTCATTTTCATCGATTTGAGAAAAAGTTAATGAATTTGAAAAGGTAATGAAATTCAAAAAGGTTCATCTATTTGAAAAAAGGTAATGAGTTTAGAAAAAGTTTGCAAAATTGGCAAAAGTTCATTTATTTTAATAGAAGTTCATGAATTTGGAAAAAGTTCAACGATTTAAATAAATCATGGATTTTGAAAAAGTTCACGATTTTAAGAAAATGTTCATGGATTTTTACGAATTTGAAAAGGTTCATGATCTGAAAAATGACGGATTTAAGCTTGTGGAAAAGATAAGACAAAAATGAAAATAAAAAGGGAGAAAACCTTACGGAGAAGACTCACAACAAGAAGAAAAAACAAAGTAACTAGGCATAGCAAGGTTGCTTTCCTAGTTGGTTAGATGGTGTGTAAGTACACCAGAAGATTGAGAGTTTGAGTGCCAAAGGTCCATATTGCCCTTTATACATTTAGTGAAGGGGGTTGTACCGAAGCCGGGCTTATTGAGTAATATGTGCAGCTAGCAATTTATGTTCTTACCATATGCAATTAAACATATCACATTTCTACTTGACCTAGCCAAATCATCTTATCTTGGAAGTGTGAGACCAGCGCATTTAGTCATCTATTTGATTTTGACTATGCTATCTCTTATTGATTTTGGGAAATTTGTATGCTAGCTGCACACATTCTTAAATTTTGAGAGATAAGATAAACACCTACAATTTGTGATATCTTGAGCAATGAACCTTGTACGCAGAACCTCAACTTTTCATTGCAAGCAATACTTGTGATAAATTGATTGACACAATCCAAACAAAGACCACTACTTCTGGTACACTGTCTATGCAGAAAGGAACTTCCTAAATGCGGTAACATTATATAGGCTGCAAAACCACTAGTGCCACGGGGACAAGCTTGCGCATCTCTGGAGGTCCAGAAGCCCGGCGAGTTCGGCCTCGTACTCCTCCATCATTTTTCTACGAGCGTTTTCAATATCGTGGTTGAGGCTTGTCCGCTTGTTTCCCCTTAGATGATGATCACGAGCGACGCCACTCCGTGTCTCCATTTGTTGGGGTGGAGGTGGGGACGAACACTGCAAATCAAACGAGCGGACTGGGGATGGATGAGGATAGAGAGAGAGAGATCTCTCCTATAATCTTCATAGAGTGGCAGCTGAGGTCCCTAGAGTACGGGTGTCAGGAGGTTAGGAGCTGGAATGCTCACGGAAGCCATGTTCGAGGAGCAGGCGGAAGCCGAACCTCCACCTACCCCGCCATTAATTCCTGCTTCCTCACCATTAGAGCTCGTTTCTGTCCCCACTCTCACCTCCGCACCTCAATCCCCTCCACTGCTGCACCAAATCTGATGAGAGATGTCGGGCGGATCTCATTGCCGCGGCACACATCCACGGACGGTGAGAACTGCGTCAGGGGTTGCACCACCATTGGAGTTGTCGCTTCTCGATCCAAGCCTCCTGGCGGTTCGACTCGAGATGAGGAGGGTGGTCGCCGCCAAGTTCTCGATCCCTCCCAATGGGGGGAGATCGGCGTGCGCATCATCCAGACCTCAATGTTTGCAGAGCACGCGCGGTTCTCAGGCGAGGACAGCTGCGACGCCATGGAGTTCATATTCTGGGCCATGGTGGAGTCCTATCAGATCCAGCGACGGCGTGGAAGTGGCACGAGTTCAAGGCGGAGAGGCCCATCCGGCTCAACGTTCGTCGTCCTTCGGGTGGGAGCTCTGGCCTTCCCTCCTCCAGGTGCCCTCCTGCCCAGGGTGGACCCCTCGCTCCAAATTGACCAACGTTATGGCTGGTACGGTGGGGAAAACGCACCTCTCCCGCCGTGTTGGCGCTCTACCTCGTCGCAACAACCTTGAGCCTCCTTGGCTGGGTGACCGCGGCAAGGTCCCATCAGGTGCTCGTCTAAAACTCCGCGGTAGGATTTCTGTCCATACCGACCACGAGTGCTTTGGGTTATCCTAGAACTAAGTATCCAAAACAACAAATTATGTTGAATATGTCATTAAACAGAGCTTATGCTCTGGATCTCCTCTTTGCTCGCCGCCGGCGAGATCCTCCGGTAATTGACACTTTTGTGGTCTCTTCTGCATCGGGTGTGTGCCCCTGTAGTATACATATAGGTGGCCCTGTCGCCACGTCACTTCCTCCAATCAAGTGCGAGAGAGTGAAGACGCCTTCACCAAAACCGCCTTCCACCTTTGATGACGCCGATGAAGTCATAGCTAGGGTTTTTGGACAGCTTTGGCCCATTCCCTCCCCACGCCGCCACTCTCGTCCCCCTCGCCCTATCGCTTCCACTCTCAGATGGCTTCGAAAAGATCTTGCTCACTCCGGTTGTTTCACCCCATCTGATATGTTTCCAGTCAAAAAACTTGGCCCCTTTGATCCTCCCCCGATTAACCTCAAGATCCTCATAGAAGGGATCGGAGTTGGATTCAAGTCCTTTGCCCAGGCTGTGGCCATGGCGGACAAGGCACCTCGAGCGGGGGCGCAGAACCAGCACACGCGTCCACTTCACAAAAACCCTGTCTATCGCCAACAGGGGGTACGGGGGGGAGGCATCAACAACCCTGCGGCTGGCCCTCCCAAGGCTGCTGCGCCGCGACAAGCTCCACCAACTGCAGATGCACCTCCGCCGCCTGCTCTCCCTGCGCCAGTCGTGCAGATCCTCAACGAGAGATACAAGGATATGGTATGTTTTACCTGCGGCAGTCCTGGACACTATGTTGGTAACTGCATCGAAGCAAAGACCTGCTTTACATGTGGAAATGAGGGTCATAATGTCAACAACTACACGACTTGGGCTCACCCGCATCCTGTTGCGACATTCGTTGGCAGCTCTGCTCTTGGATTAGGCTTCTATCATATTGATGCTCTAGTGGGAAGGGAAGCCAACTGGTTGAACTTTAGGAACTATGGAGAGGTGTAGATTTTGAAAGGAGGCATTAGCCAAGCTGACCTAATCAAGAATCTGTCTGGGATCTTCTGTAAGAATAAGCAATGGTCGTGGCAAGTTAGGACTCTGTCAGAAAAGAGGTTTCTGGTGAGATTTCCCCCATGGAAAAATGTGGATGAGCTGATAGAATTTCCTACTTTTGATCTGCCTATTAATGGGGTGTCTGTGACAGTGAAGAAGTGGACTGGAGCTATTGACCCCTTCAGTGAACTAACTGAAGCTTGGGTTGTCATTGAAGGGTTGTCTTCTAAGTGGTGTAAATGGAAGGTGTTCTCACATATTGATTCATGTTTTGGTATCCTGGTGGATGTTGACTGGAATGGTCTAATGAAAAGCTTCTATGAGAAAGTAAGGATCAAGATTGCCTGTAGAAATCCAGCTAAAATTTTGTTTGACAGAATTATGGAGATGACGAAGAAATTATACATTCTATCTTTCACTATGGAAGGCTTTAAACATATAGGAGTTGATGACCCTAATGGTGACAATGGACCTGCTGACATCTCTGTGGATAAGGATAACAAGGAACTGGGGAGTGAGGAACTTGATAAAGTTCTTCGGGAAGATGGAGAGATGATATTGACCTTCCTAATAAAGCTACCACCTCTAAGAACTCGTCTGCATATAAAGCAACAAGAATAGATGATAGTATCACCTTTCATCTTGCTGGACTTCTAGAAGCTTGTTGCTCCCCTGAGAAAGAAGTTGTTGCTGATAATAACAGGGCAATGACATGTGTGGTTGATGCACCCATCCCCTTCACAGAAGCTATCAAAATTTTGGGTGTGCCTAGTGAGCGGGGTGTTTGTTTAACCACTCCGCCTCCCCCTATTGCAAAAACTGATGAAGCTCCTCTCAGTGGTATTTCCCCTGTTTCAACGCAGAAAACATATTGCTCCAAACTGCTGAGAGATACGGACAACTTTGTGTCTGATACTACGAGTGAAATTGAGGGCTCGGAAAATGAGATGGACACATTTGAAGCTCCTGTAATCAACTGCTTGAAGATGATGGAACTGGGGACAGACACCGTGACTACTGCCAACATACCTCCCCCTCCTACTGGCAAGAAAACTAGTACCAACAAGTGGGGTCTAGTGGTTGCTCCAAGGCCTAGTACCAGAACACAAAACAGACAGAATATGATTGAGAAAGCTGTTGAGTATAAAATGAGGAAGAGCCTGGAGATCCCTATCACCTTCAAAAGTAAGTCTTTTACTAATGAAGCATGTTCTACGTTAGAGGCTTATGTCTCTGCTGTTGATCTTAGAATTGGTAACTCTGATACTGATAAAATTTCCATTATTAACGATATTATCATAGATGAAACTGAAAAATACATGGAATTTTCTTCTCAAAATCCTGAAATATCCTTACCTGATGATCTAGATGACAACTTGTGTGACCTAAATGGAGTTTGTACTCCAACAAATTGCAGTTCTGGCTCTAACAGACCAGTGGGCATTGCTGGTTCTGTTGGTGGTCCTGGAAATCTTGCTAAAGGTGGGCTTTATAGCCTTTCTCATCCTTCCAAAATTCCATGATAGGTGTCTTTTGGAATATTAGAGGTTTAGGACAAAAAGGAAAACTCTAGTGCCTGCCTGATCTTGTTAATAAGTAAAAACCAGATTTTATAGGGTTTCAAGAAATAAAAAGAGAAACTATATCTGATTCTTTTTTAAGTGTCCTAGCTGGCTCTACTCCATATATGTGGCATATATTACCTGCTGGGGGAATACTTATGGGGATTAATTCCTGCTCCTTTGAGCTTATTGGTATCGTTTGCAAAAAATATTGTATGATCAGTAATCTGAAGAGAAAAACCGATGGGTTTTGCTGGCACTTGATAGCAGTCTATGGTACATCTTATGTTGTGGATAATGTGGATTTTAATGCTGAACTACACAAAGTAATGGGTGGGTTATCCTTTCCCGTTCTATTTGGAGGAGATTTTAACTTGGTTAGAGAGGCCAAGGAAAAATCTTTTGGCAATGTCACAACTCATGGGCCTTTTTATTTAACAATTGGATAAATAAGTGGGGGCTCATGGAAAATAAGTTAGCTAATAGGGTTTATACCTGGAGCAATAATCAAGAAAATCCTCCTTTTGCAACTATTGATAGAGTTTTCTCTTCAGCTGATTGGGATAGTCACTTCCCCCTAACTACTGTGTGTGCCCTACCTAGGGTGGGCAGTGATCATGCCCCCTACACTTCAGTTCAGGAATGGGGGATGAAAAAATAACAAACCTTTTAGGTTTGAAAAATGGTGGCTAGGGCAACCTATTCCTATGCCCCGGTTGAGAAAATTTTGGCTACTCCATCACCCTTCAAATCTGCTATTGACACTTGGCAGTTCAAAGCTAAATTATTTAGGAAGTAGGTGAAAGGATGGAGTATTAACCTGGAGGATGCTATGAAGAAAAGAAAAAAAGATCTACTAGAAGAGTTTGACATCTTGGATGTTTTCTCTGAACAAAACAAGATTAGGGCCAAGGATATCCTCAGGATGAAAGAAATTAGAGAAGAACTCCAGGAAATATGGAAGAAAGAGGAGACTGTCATGTGGCAGAGATCTAGGGATAGAAAATTTCTTGAGGGTGATAAAAACACGGCATACTTCCATGCTATTGCTAACCAACGTAGGAGGAAAAACTAGCTTTCAGTTCTAGAAGGTGCTGAAGGACCTATTTACTCCACTAAAGATACGCTGGATGTAGCAACTGACTTTTATAAGAAACTTTTTGGGTTTGAGCCTAAACCTAATATCCACTTGGGTGACCGTTTTTGGTCTGCTGATGAACTTGTTACTGATGCTGAAAATGAGCTGCTAGAGAAACCCTTCTCGGAGGAAGAAATCAAGGAGGCCATCATGGGGTCATATGCTAGTGGTGCACCTGGACCAGATGGGCTCTCCTTCTTATTCTACCAACATTTCTGGGAGGTGATTAAGGGAGATTTTATGGCCCTGGTGAGAGATTTTGAGCGTGCGAGCCTGGATATCCAGAGACTTAATTACTCTATTGTTACGCTTATTCCTAAAGATCCTGATGCCAAGCATATGAGGAAGTTCAGACTAATTTGCTTGAGCAATTGCTCAATAAAAATCTTCAGTAAATCCATGACTAACAGGGTCTCTCCGCTAGGCCATAGGCTGTTGTCCCCATGTCAAACTGTGTTTGTACGAGGGAGATTCATTTTAGATAGCGTAGTTACTGCTCATGAAGCAATCCATGAGGTGCACAAGTCGGGTAGACCTGGGGTTGTCCTCAAAATAGATTATGAGAAAGCATACGACAGAGTGAACTGGGTTTTCCTAGTTGAAATGCTAACCTTCAGGGGTTTTGGGTCTAAATGGATAGGGTGAATCTTATCCACTCCACAGTAAAGCTCCTTTTGTGTTAAGATCAATGATGTCTTGGGTCCATATTTTGTGGGAGGGAAAGGTCTGAAATAGGGTGACCCGAGCTCACCCATGCTTTTTAACCTTGTTGCGGATGTTTCTCTCGAATGCTTGCCAAAGTTGTTAATGGAAATATTATTTCGGGGATTATTGCTCATATCATCCCTCGAGGGCTTATTAGCATACAGTATGCCGATGGTACGATCCTATTCCTAGATTCAAATTCTGAGTATGCAAGAAAACTTCAATGGTTGCTTGCTTGCTTTGAAAGACTTTCTGGATTGAAAATCAATTATGATAAGTGTGAATTAGTTCCTGTAAACTTAGATGTTTGCGGTTGCTAAAGTTTTATCTCAAATCTCTTGCTACAAATGGGGGATTTCCCCCTTAAATATCTTGGGGTCCCACTACACTACCTCAAGCTGAGAAGACTGGACATCCAACCCATCATTGATAAAATAATTAAGCGCTTTTGTGGGTGGAAAGGAAGGCTGCTCAGCTATGAAGCTAATCTGGTCTTGCTCAAGTCTTGCATTGCTAGTATCCCTATGTACTTGATGTCGATTATCAAGTTTCCTAAATAGGCCATTAAAGCCATTACATCGTAGATGGCACATTTTTTCTGGGGGAACCTAGATGATAAGGATAAGTGTCACCTAGCTGATTGGGGGCTTATCTCCAAAAAATGGACTTTGGTGGTCTAGGTGTTCCCAACTTGCGAGAATTCAACATGGCTTTGTTGGCGGCCTCATGGGCTAAAAAATACTTTCAAGACTGTGATAACGAATGGATTAGATTGGTGGAACATAAATATAGGAACAATAAACCTAACTTGCTTTGGTCCAAACAGGGAACGGTTCCCCTTTCTGGAAGGGTGTAACCTGGGCTAGCTCGTGCTGGTGTAAGGCCTTTCTACCGATGTACATTTGGGACTGGGGAGAAAATTAGTTTTTGGCACGATATCTAGGTGGGGGATTCTTCCCTCAAGACCCAATTCTGGGATGTCTACAGTATTTGCCAACAACAAAACTATGTGGTTGCCCAAGTTTGGGATGGGGAAACTTTGAAACTCTCTTTTAACAGATGTGTTTATGAGGGTTTCCTTACTAAATGGTAGGGTCTAATCTAGGTAATAGCTACCAAAAAACCAAACTATGAGGAAGACCACCCCATTTGGATGTTAGAACCATTGGGGATGTACATTGTGAGTTCCTTTTATAATGTGGTCAACTGGGGTGGGTTATCTACCCCCTTATGAAAGAATTTTTGGAAAATTCTGGTCCCACATAGATATCTGGTGTTCTTATGGCTAGCTTATTACAATAAAATTCTTACTAGAGACAATTCGTGTAAGAGACGTCCTGTTAATGACATGGCATGCCTATTTTGCAGTGAAAATGAATCAGTCCAGCACCTGTTTTTTGATTGTATAGTGGCTAAAAACATTTGGGAAGATATTGCTAAATCCTTTGATTTCCAGTACCCCAATAATATGATTGAGTTATCTAATCTCCGGAGTATTATAATAAGAAGTCTATAGTAAATATTGCTTGTGTTGCTGCCATTTGGAGCGTTTGGACCATGCATAATGATATGTGTTTTCAGGACGTGCCATGGACAAGTACTCGTGCAATATTGGGAAGGGCCAGCTCTTTACCTCATCAATGGAAAATCCTGTGTGAGGGAAACCAGTTGGTGTTACTACGGCGCTGTCTCCTGCTCCTAGACCGTCAAAGAGGAGAGCTGCTGCGGATCGCCTGGACCGGAAGCTCAGAGTTGAAGCGGAGGGTGGACTTAGCGGCTTCATACTGAGCGCGCACTCGGGGTGACCCTCCCTCCCTGGGGTGCGGGATGATATGATTGGTCCTAGTCTTCCCCTGCATTACTCCCAATAGTTGCAAAAACAAAAATGGAATACTATGTTGTTAGGCCTGTATAGCCGGACTTCTGCTATCGCTTTTGCCGTTAGGTTTCATTTTTTATTTTTGTATCCGATCCTACTACTCTAGCTAGATCCGAGAGCTTTGAAATGTTGGCCTGGGCGCTGTGCCCTGTTTTTAATAAAAATGGGGTGGGGGGAACCCCTCTTGATAAAAAAATATAGTGAGAGCTCACAGGGGTATATATAGGCGGGGGAGATGAGATCCGTCCCTGAGTTCGACACGAACATGAATCCAAGGAAGAGGCAAGATCTGCTCGGAGTTGGTAGCTACAATCTACAACCGAGGGGCGTGCTTCCCGTGTCGGCGAATCCTATTTGGCATTGTAGGTGCCCGTTAATGTGTATTCTGCAAACGGACGCCTGTAGCACCCCGCGCTGGGCCAGCCCATCTCACACTTTTTCCTTTCCGTTTTCTAGATGCTAAAAAGGAGCGCGTCCGGTGAGGTATCAAACTCCCGACATCCACTTCGACATAACAGAGAGTAACCACCGCGCCACCACGCCCAACATGTTGACTATTATCCTTATACGTCTTTTCTTATTTCACCTTTCCATTTACCTTTTTTCGTTTTTCTTTTTTTGTTTTTCGTTTTTCGTTTTTCATTTTTTCGTTTCTGTTTTTTCTTTTCTCTTTTTCTTCTTGCTATCTTGGTGACTTTTCTACAATTCGTGAACTTTTTCTTCAAATCGATGAACTTTTTTCAAATTTAATGAACTTTTTCCAAATTCAATGAACTTTTTCCAATTTTAATGAACTTTTTCTAAAATTTAATGAACTTTTTTTTACAAATTCAATGAACACTTTTCAAATTGGATGAACTTTTCTTCAAATTTATGAACATTTTTTTCAAATTTTTAGATTTTCTGAAAATCCATGATCTTTTTTTAATTTCTATGAACTTTTTCAAATCTACAAACATTTTTTCAAATTTGATGAACACTTTTTGAAAATCGATGAACTTTTCCAAGTTTGTGAACTTTTCTTGAAAAATGATGAAAATTTTCTAATCCGAACTTTTTCCCAAAAAATTGACAAGATACAGTACATGGTTATGTGCAACAAATATCGTTGCGACCGTGTTATTATGTGTTTCACGCTGTCCCTAAACACTCAAGGCCGGTGAGTTCGAATCACGTTAATAGCTACTTTGGGGGGGGGGGGGGGGGGGGCGTTTCCGCGCTAATTTACCGTTCGACGCGTTTCGTGGGCCGGCGCAACTTGCAAGGCGCGTGGGCACCGTTTCTCCTAGCCGGCGCTTAAGGCGCCGACTTGGAGCTCCCGCGAGAACTCCTGTTTGACGCTCATTGGCCTCATATGAAGCAGCTTCCGCGCAGGATTTGCTAAAGGTCGCGCAAATGGGCCGCCCATTTGCAGGTAACGAATGAAAAACTTCATGAAAAAAAATAAGCCACAGTGAGGAGTCGAACTCATGACAACCTACTACAAAACTATGTGTTGTTGGCCACTCGGGCTGGCAACTATTGCAAGCTAAACTACAGTGCTAACCACTAAGTACGCAGTCATAGTTCTTATTTTGCATGATAAATCCGTTTTTTAATTTTGCAATATTTTTTGGAAAATGCGACTAATGTTTCAAAATGTGCAAAATTTCAATATTTGAACAAATGCAAACATTTTTTAGAAGGTGAACAAAAATTGAAAAACATGAACAATTTTTCATATACGCTGAACAATTTTTAAATATACATTGAACATTTTTGTAATATACACTGAACAATTTTTAAATACACATTAAACATTTTTGTGATATACACTAAACAATTTTTAAATACATGTCGAACATTTTTGTGATATACATTGAACAGTTTTTAATACATAATGAACATTTTCTTAAATCTACGATGCACAGTTTTGCAATACACGTTGAACTTTTTTCTAATATACAAAATTTTTTAACAGATTTTGAAAATGAGAATAAGTTTTGGTATTCTATACAGTATTTTATCTTTCAGAAAAAATATTGAAAACAGAAAAAACAAGAAAAAGAAAAAAAAGAAAAAGGAAACAGAAAAACTGTAGCGCCTACGTAGGCCGGCCCAACTGTGAGCGTCTTCAGGGGGGGCACGACGTTTTGACGCCCACGAGCGTCAAATAGGATCCACCGTGCGTGTTACCCTTCGCAGGACAGTCCTATCTGCCGCTCTCTGCGGCAGAATGTCGACCGCACGCACAGATGGCGATCCCGACTGGGCCGGCCCATGTTACTTGCGAAGAACGGAATCTTTAGCACTCGAAAAAAAGAAAGAGCTAAGCAGGATTCGAACCAAAGACCAGGTGCTCCACAAGAAGTCCTACGCAAAATGATTAAGAACCAAACCAAGCGCTGACCCGTACGTTTTTAGTGTTTTAAATAGCAAAACATTATTATTTTTTAAACGTGAATGTTGTATGAAACCCTGGACAGTTTTCAAAATTGGGAATAAAATTTGGAAAAAATCAAACATTTTCTAAAATGGCAGACGGATTTTGGAAATAGGAACATTTTTAAACTCCCCCAAAAAATTGAAAATCCGAACATTTTTGCGAAAATGAGAACATTTTTCAAATTCTGAAAATATTTGGATAGGAGATCATTTTTGAAAAATGGGAACATTTTTTGAAATTCCCGAACAATATTTGAAAACACGAACATTGTTTGAACTCATGAATAAAATTTGAAACACGAACATTTTTTTGAATTTGGAAACAGTTTTTGAAACTCCGGAACAAAATTTCAAAACACAAACAATTTTTGAAATAAGTACACTTTTCAAATTTCGAAACATTTTCTGGATATGTGAACATTTTTCGAAATTGGGAACATTTTTGAAACTCCCGAACAATATTTGAAAAGAGGAGCATTGGTTGAACTCACGAACAAACTTTGAAACACGAACATTTTTTTGAAATTTGCAAACAGTTTTTGAAACTCTAGAACAAAATATAAAAACAAAAACAATTTTTAAAATTTGCAAAGAAATTTTGAGATGGGAAAGCGATATTTTTTGAGATCCTGAATAAATTTGAAAGCGATATTTGAGATCCTGAATAAATTTGAAAGCGATATTTGAGATCCTGAATAAATTTGAAATGTTGTGAAAATTTCAAAAAATACATAATTTAAAGAAACAAAAACGAAAAAAGAAAAGAAATAGAAAAATGAAAAATGAAAAAAAGAAACAGAAAAACGAAAAACAAAAAAATAGAAAAATAGAAAACAAAAAAAAACAAAAAAACAGCCAAAACGGTTCCAAAACCTTCTAGAAGGTTCCCAAAACCGGGTAAAATCCAGATTGAAACATTCGATAAGGTTCCCAAAACCAGATGTGATCTCCTCGTTAGCTATCTTATATGGGCCGGCCCAGTTGTTCGCTTCTTGTGCTCGCTCTATGCGTTGCCGCCACATTTCGAAATCACTAGTTGAGGAATACTCGTTGCAAAGATCACTTCAACTCTTCAGGTTGCGGCAAGTGGCACACATACAGCACGCCACTTGTCGTAACCTGGGAGTTTTCCCTTTTTTCGTAGATCTGTTTATTCAAAACATTTTATCTCTCCAACCGTGCGTCTAAATCTCAAACACTTTCATCGTTGAATTCCTCGCGTCGAGATCTTCAAAACTAGATCCCATGTTGATAGGTTTTGACAATTTTTTCTTTCACAAAAAAACCGAATCGGGAGCACGGGTTTTTTCCTTTCCGAAAGAGGCACGCCCGTGGCTCTCATGAAATCACAACCGTGCCTCTCGCGGAAGCAAAACCGTGACTCTCGCGGAAGGAAAAAAAAGAAAAAACGTGTTTTTTCGTTTCCGAGGAGGCACGGCTGTGACTCTCGCGAAAGCACACCCGTGCCTCTCGCGGAAGCAAAACCGTGACTCTCGCGAAATGAAAAAAAATAAAAATGCGTTTTTTTCATTTCCGAGAGGCACGGCCGTGACTCTCGCGAAAGCACAAC
Source organism: Triticum aestivum (assembly GCF_018294505.1). Taxonomy (NCBI): domain Eukaryota; kingdom Viridiplantae; phylum Streptophyta; class Magnoliopsida; order Poales; family Poaceae; genus Triticum; species Triticum aestivum. Next base: position 82,876,325 of record NC_057812.1, read on the forward strand.
CGTGCCTCTCGCGGAAGCAAAACCGTGACTCTCACGAAAGGAAACAAAAACAGAAAACGCATTTTTTTTCGTTTCCGAGAGGCACGAACGCACAACCGTGCCTCTCGCGGAAGCAAAACCGTGACTCTCGCGATAGAAAAACAACGCATTTTTTTCCGTTTCCGAGAGGCACGGCCGTGACTCTCGCGAAAGCAAAAACGTGCCTCTCGTGGAAGCAAAACCGCGACTCTCACGAAAGGGGAAAAAACGCGTTATTTCACGCAAAAAAAATTAAAATTTTTTTGGTCAAAAGGCTAAGGACGACCCATGAAAAACCAAAATGTCAAAAAAATCCCCGGAAAAATCCGTTCAAATAGACGAAAACGCATGCGGAAAAATAGAAAAACAAAATCCGGAGGGAGCGTCCAAAACGCGACACGTGACGAATGGCTGAGAGCGTGCCACATGGCGAGGCTCCCGAAGAAGCACTCGTTAACTAGTGGCTCCCCCCACATTTAGTCGCAGAGAGCGTCAAATAGGAAATTCCCCTTCGCAGCGGGTGGAAACCAGGGAAACTGGGCCGAGAAGCAGCGCGCAGCCATTATCGGCCCAGAAGAGATGCCGCCCAGTTCGAAAGAGAAAAAAAAAGCATCCGTTTACTCCCCGTCGCCGTTCGATCGCCATCGCCATGACCCTGCTAGCTCCGCTGCGGCCTGCGGGTGATTGGACGATCGGTCGATCGCCGCTGCCATTTGCGCACCAGCACGGGATTGTGGCCGCCGCAGCCGCCGTCCGCGTCACCGCAAGAGGGAAAGCGGCTGGCAACGCCATGGCCGCCGCCACCGCATGGCTGCACCATGTTGTCGAGCTCGCGCGCGGCCGCTGCGGGAGGCGTCAAGGGAGCGCCGCGTTGCAGCGCGCAAGCAGCCGCAGATGAAGGGCGACCAACACATAGCCTGGCCCGCAGTACAACGCTGGAGGAGGCATGCAGTAGCCGCAGCAGGAGCCAGCCAGAAGCCTGAAACTGAATTTATAAACCGCTGAAACGAGGCAGGCAGCAGCTGAGCAGCAAGAGCCTGAAGTGAAGTTTCAGTTTTAGAAACTGAATTTGTATTTTGCGAGGAATCTAGAACTCAAATTTATCTGAGATTGTATATTAATGTTATCACTTTAAGAGCAGGTCATTTATGTTTGTCAAAATGTGAGCACAATACTCATTGATAATCTGGGTTGTGTACCAAGGTGCTAGGGGTTGCCGGGTTGGCCCCTGTACTGAACTTGTATTTAAACTTCCTCTTTTCTACCAACAGAAAGAGCAGTGCTGCTGTCAATATTTTGAAAAACATGAAAAACAAAATTTGAGAGCATATCATTGATACTGTCCATTTGTGAGCATATCGGTGAATTGAAAATCATTGTAATATAGTGCATATGTGGCAAAGGAGATCAATTAAACTACCAAATTGAACCGACTAAACTGAATTTGAGAGCAGATTAATGAAACCTTGGTAATATAGTGCAGGAGGCAACAACAACAACAATAACAAAACCTTTAGTCCCAAACAGGGTTTTGTCTTTTCGAAAAGGAGGTTAAAACCCCGGCCTCTGCATCAATCGATGCACATAGCCATCTTTATTAATTATTTAACAAAAGTTCTAACAAAACATACATCAAGCCATCCGAAACCACCACTCACACCTACAAACTCGATAATGTGGAGTGAACTCACTACCCACCATCTAAACTGGGGGCGTCGCCAATCCTCCCGCTGACATATTAGGAACCTACAACCGGTGCAACAAAACCTAAAGTGTACACTGCATGCATACGTTTTAGCAGCCACCACCATCATCAAACCGCTGACTCATCTCCGGGAAAGAGATCCGCATAATCCTTGCCAGTCCGGCCATCCGTCAGCGCCGCGACGGCGCCACCGCCCTACGCTCGTCCATCTAGATGCATCCACCTGCCAACCTCCATACCGTCGCCACCGCTAGAGTTGCCACGCGGAGCTCACCACCCATAGCAACTCTCCCTCGGACATCCAAGCCTCCCAAGACGGTGCCTCCATGGAGGGTATGACGCGCTGGACGCCCAATCCAAGACGAATTTTGGACTTTCATCCGGGAGGGGGCGGAGGTGGATATGAAGGATCTCAGCTTCGCCTGCAAGGAGGGTAATGGCGTCGAGAGACGTCGCCGATGCCGGGCCGAACCAGCTGACTGAAGTTCCCTCCGGTCCCCATCATATACCACCAACCTCCTTCTGCTCCGAACCTAACAGCAAGCTGTGAACCGAAACCTATAGAAAAAAGAAAGTGCCATGGGGCTCAACCCACCAAAAAGGAGGATCGAGGAGAACATCCGGCACAGGTCCATTCAGGCGTCGGATCAAGGAAGATCCGATCTGGCCAAGGACGACCCCCCCTCCCCATGCTAGCCGATGACGTCCAAGCGCCAGATACAGAGGTACCCGACCCGAACCCGGCGGCACGCACAACCATCAGGTCTTGCCCACCACGTAGTCGCCATACCGCGTCGCGAGCACACACCCAAACCATTGACACACCATGCACACTGCGCTGTCGGACCCCACGCTAGCCCGACGCCTCCTCACGATCAGGCCATTCCGCGCCAGCCATGACGTGCAATGGGGAGAGAAGCCCCCCCCCCCCCCACGCTGGCCAGGCTTCGCCCGGCAGCACTGCTAACGTCGGCGAGGAGGGAGGAGAGGCGGGGGAGGTTCGCTCGGCGGCGGCTAGGGTTTCCCCCCGGTTACCCACAGGAGCGACACGAGGGGGCTAGATATCCTATCATGTTGTCCTATATGATTTGTTTTCTAAAACTGGTTCCTATCAATCTCAAACAAGTTGGCATAGGCTAGAGCTGAAACCCATAAGATCTCGTAACCAACTCATGATTCTGGCACATGAATAGCTAACTTTCACGCACCCCCTGTCCATGGCTAGTTCTTCGCTGGGGCTAGCGAACGGTGACACGGGAAGGACATCCCTCAGCTCTATATCGCAACAATCCATATAGCCCACCCTTTACATAGCGCTCACATCCCCATAATGTAGCACCTATGTTGTCGACCCATGCGGATTTTTTGTTCTCACCGGTTTTGGGCAAGTTTCTCTTTCTGTCTTTCTTCTGTTTTCTCTGGATTTTTTCTTGTTTTTTTTACTACTTTTCATATTTATATATTTGAAACACATAAAATCTTTTGAAATTTTGTATATTTATTTCATTGTATCTTCCAAAATTAACAGAAATAGACATCTTTTCTGACAGGCCAGACAAGCAGCATCAGCAAAAGGTAGCGAGCAAGCAAGCAGGGCGAGCAAGCGGATCACCCTAGACGAAAGTTGCATTATGTATCGCAAGCACAATGACCTACTAGGATGTATGGATCCATGCGCTTGGTTTAGTAGTTTTTGTTAGTTTATGAGATAGGTTTTCTGAAATCACTAGTTATAGGGAACCCCATGGGGGTTACCGCTCTTGGCTTTGGCAGAATGACAAGTGGTGAGATGTTGCATGCAAAGGACTGCTCCCCTGTACTCCGCGCTTCACAAGTGGCGCAAGGAGAGGCGGTCGCTTCCGTTTTCCTTGTTTTTTTTGCTTTCCTATTTTTGTTTTTTTAGTTTAGTCCTTCAACACTGGTAGAAAAAGGGCCTGTAGTCCCGGTTCGTAAGGGCCTTTTGTCTCGGTTTTGAAACCGGGACTAAAGGGTCGGTACTAATGCCCTGTCCCTTTAGTCCCGGTTCAATCCAGAACCGGGACAGATGGGCCTCCATGTGGGCAGTGCGCGGAGCCCAGGCAGGAGACCCTTTGGTCCCGGTTGGTGGCACCAACGGGACCAATAGGCATCCACGCATCAGCATTTCTGTGGCCGGGGTTTTTGTTTTTTTGAAGGGGGGGGGGGGGGGGGGTTGGGGGTTTTGGGGGGTTAATTTAGGTGTTTCATATATTGTGTTAGCTAGCTATAATTAATAGAGAGAATTGTCCTCTCTTATGTCCGTGCTTGGTCGACGCTATGTACTATACATATGTATAGAGAGGACTAGACACACTAGCTAGCTAGTAAGCAAACGAAGGAAACAGAAGATCGTCATGAACATATATGCATACAGAGAGAAGTTATATCGACCACCTCTCCTTCTCCGAGAGATTGGTCGAACAACAAGTTCTCGTATATCTATCCGACACTACCGGCTACATATATACAATAATTATCTCTTACAAATATAATCATACGGACTCAGGGTCCACATAGAATTCTTCGTCTTCAGGGATCACGTGGTCAAGAAAGAATGCCGCCAATTCCTCTTGAATTGCTCGCATGCGAGCTGGTGCTAGGAGTTCAACCCGCTTCCGAAACATCTAATTTAAAGAAGGGGTCAATACATATATATATATATATATATATATATATATATATATATATATATATGAATGAATGAAACTCAACACAAATGATGGTAATAAAATAAAATTGTGAATGTTGTTATTTACGTACTTCATATTGTTCGTTAGTGTAGCCCCGCTCACAGGTCGTGTAGCGGATGGACTCACAAACGTAGTATCCACAGAAATCATTCCCTTGTTCCTGCCACAACCACTTTACAAGAAATAGAGGTCAATCAAACTGATAAGCAAGAATGCCAAATGGTATTGATGAAACTAGCGCTTGAATGACTAGTAGATGCGCGGAACATGCTACTATAGTACTTACTTTCGGGTGTCTAAATTGCAGCTCCTTCGGCAGTCCCGGAGCTTTTCTGGTGAATTTTCTCCAAACCCCGCCGGACAAAGAAAACAATTACTTGATATATCAGGAAATGAACAAAGTTGCTGATATGGTGGATAATGATCGATTTAACTTACTTCTCGAGTATTTGAGTCATGTCTGCATAGTCCTGGGGATCTTTTCGTCTTGAGTCTAAGACGGTTACTAGTCCCTGCTCAAGCTTAATCTCTAGGAGAATATAGTGGAAACTGCACACGCATGCATAACTCATCAATTACATTACTATAACCTTGACTAATATATAAGGGAAACCGAATACACACAAGACAGTAACACTCACTTGAAGTTGTAAGGAAAGAGTATTATATCTTTGTTTTCATTTATTACGAACGGTCATAGCAAGTTGGCCTCGGTAGCTGCGGCATGAAATTTAACCTGAGTTGCATCTATGAGATATGTGTTAATGAACACAATATCACCGACTTGTCTTTTCTTCAATTCGGCGATCTTCAATCTGCATAATATAGTGAGGATGATTATAAATACATGCAATGAAAGAGCTGAGCTATATAGAAAAACTTAATGATAGAAGTAGTACTACTTACAGACAGTAGCGGGCGACCGTTGCTTTATCGAGGGCCAATTGATTGAAAAACTGATAGAACTCCTCAAATGGAACATGCAACAGTTCAATTCCGACGAGGTCATGCTCCTTTTTAACTTTCACATACAAAGTACTCCTCCCCCCAGAGTCTCTGCAGATTTTCAAGTACCAATCATGCAATCTTCGCATCATCGTTGATAGAGATCTTTCATCTTTGACGAGAGGCTTCCCGTACTCGTATCTTTGTATCTGCAAGTCCATGGGTTCATAATGTACATCGTCGGGCAGGTAATCTGCAAGATTGCTATAACCGGGCACCATCCTCGGATCATTAGCGACATTGTGGCTAGGCACCTTGAGCGGGGGGGGGGGGCACGATTGCTTTGCTTGTTCGCCGAGCTGGGCAATTTGTTTCCCAGCTCATCGTTCTTTCAGCCTTTGATCACTGACAGTACTTCCCGACCGCTCCGCTTCGGCAAATTCCTTTCCAATAATGCGCTCATAGTTTCCTTTCGGCGGAGACTTCAGTGGTTTTGTCAGGGCAGCCAGAGTGCGCTTCGCTTTCACCGGATCTACCTTCTCCTTCGGAAGTGGATGTCTCTTTGCTTTCAACCCTTGAAACCAGTCATCCACTTCGGTTCGTGCGATCTCGGTGTTCTCCTCCGGGGTCCTCTCGTATGGTAACTTCTCTGGAGTCTTCAGAGAAGGACCGAATCTGTATGTCTTCCCGCCTCTGGTTGTACTGCTAGACGCCGACCGAGCAGACGGAGCAGTTGTCTTCTTTAGTTGCTTACGAGGCGGAGGAGAAGGACTACGACGCACCGGAGCAGCCGGAGCGGCGGCAGGTCTCTTCCGCCCTTGCTGACGAGGCGGAGAAGGAGGAGGCTGGCTGCTCGGGCGCGTCGGCGCAGGCGGAGAAGGAGGCGGAGTGCCGCCACGCGCTGGAGAAGGAGCCGGTCGAGTGCCCTGATCGTCACTCGTCGGAGGAGGAGGCGGTGGAGGAGGCGGAGTGCCCTGACTCGCCGGAGGAGGAGGCGGTGGAGGAGGCGGAGTGCCCTGACTTGCCGGAGGAGGAGGGGGAAGCGGAGGCGTCCAATTCGGAAGGTTGATGAGCTCCTTCCGCCATAGGTATGGAGTCTTCAGAGCAGACCCCAGCCGAGTCTCCCCTTCACCGGTAGGGTGGTCAAGCTGGAGGTCCTCAAATCCCTCCGTTATTTCATCCACCATCACCCTAGCATATCCTTCTAGAATCGGCCGGTAGTGAAAAGTTGCGCCGGGTTCAGTAGGATAAACAGAGCCAACAGCCGCCTTGACCTTCAAATTCATCCATTGCGTCATAAGGTGGCAATTTTGAGACTCCGTGATAGCATCCACGGGATAGCTGGCAGGAGCCGTCAAGGCATGCTCCGGCTGAAGCAGCTCGGTGGAAGCCACGCTACTTTTGCGCTGAGATGGCGGGGTAGCTTCGGGGGAAGCTTCGGCAGTACGTTTGCTGCGATTTGCTTCTCGTTCCTCTATCACGTCTACCCTTGCTTGCAGCGCCTGCATTTGGGTCTGCTGCACTTTTTTCCTCCTCTCATGGGATTTGTAACCGCCTGCGTCCGGAAACCCAACCTTTCACGGAATGGAGCCTGGCGTGCCTCGTGTCCGTCTAGGGTGCTTAGGATTCCCGAGGGCCATTGTGAGCTTGTCGTTCTCTCTGCCTGGAAAGAACATCCCTTCCTACGCTGCTTCGATATACTGGTTAAGCTTCCTGACTGGTATGTCCATTTGATCATTCGTCCAAATGCACTTCCCTGTTACAGGGTCCAAGGTTCCGCCAGCCCCGAAGAACCAAGTCCGGCAACGGTCTGGCCAGTTAATTGTCTCTGGTTCGATCCCTTTATCAACCAGATCATTCTCAGTCTTGGCCACTTAGGCCGGGCTACGAGGTAGCCACCTGACCCCGTGCGATGGTGAAGCTTCTTCTTCGCAGCATTTTGCTTGTTTGTCGCCGACATCTTCTTACTCTTTTCCGATGTCTTGTGGGCCACAAATGCGGGCCAGTGATCTCTAATCTTCTCATATCTGCCCTTGAATTCTGGTGTCTCATTATTTTCGACAAACTTATTCAGCCCTTTCTTCCACCTTCTGAATAGTTCTGCCATCCTCTTAAGAGCAAAAGACTTGATTAATTGCTCTTTAACTTGGTTCTCTGGATTATCCTCTGGCGGTAGGGTGAAATTTGACTTCAGCTTAGTCCAAAGATCATTTTTCTGCATATCATTGACATAAGACACCTCAGGGTCTTCTGTAGCCGGCTTAAACCATTGCTGGATGCTTATCGGGATCTTGTCCCTAACCAGAACCCCGCACTGAGCAACAAATGCGTTCTTTGTTCGGATGGGTTCAATCGGTTGGCCGTCGGGCGCGATTGCTATGATCTCAAACCTTTCATCCGAGCTCAACTTTTTCTTTGGGCCTCGTCTCTTTACCGAAGTTGTGCTCGATCCGGAGGGCTAGAAAAAAGAACAAAGACTTAATTAATATGTGTACATACCAAAACAATAAATGCATCAATCAGCTAGTCAGCACAGGCTTAACTAATATATATACCTGGCCGGACTCGGTTCGGTCACCGGAGCCATCATCACGGTCTCCTTCTTGCACCGGCATTGGGTCACCGGTGCCGTCCTCATGTTCTTCTTCTTGCACCGGCATTAGGTCACCGTAGCCAGCTTCTTCACCCTCTCCTTCCAGACCATCGGTGTCGTTGAGAAACAACAAGACGGCATCACTTCCTTCTGCGATTATGTCCCTCAACAACGCTTCTTTTGCTTCGTCTCGGGCGGTGTCCATAGTTTCTACAAATATTTACAACATGGCAATTATTATTCAAACATGACAGATGGATATATTAGTGGCAAACGTAGAACTAGCTACCTAATCATAGTAAGGAATCATATATATTAATTAGTGGCCTCGACGCTGCTTCTCTAGGGTTTGGGGTGGCCTCGACAATGCTTCAAGGGTTTGGGGTGGCCTCGAGAACACTTCAAGGAGGGGGTAATATCGACCCCCCCACGTGTTGAAGCTATCGGGAGGGGGTATATATCGACAACGACGACACTACATCTATGTCCCTCGACGACCCTCGTTCCCGATAAAAAAAAGAGGAAGAAGAAGAAAAAAAGAAGAGAAGAAAGAATAGAGGAGAAGAAAGAATAGAGAAAGAATAGAGGAGAAGAAAGAATAGAGGAAAAAAGAGGAAGCTATCGGGAGGTTGCCTAGTGTCAAAGGATTCAACAAAACCATGTCTTCATCATTAGGCGAAAGTAACAGGTGCATGATGGTACGAAGCTCTCCAAAGTTATTTTGGAACAGAGTCCTAGATAGGATAATTCGCTTTTTGGTACAAAGTTCAGCAAGAACCTTCCAAATATCGTTATTTGGAAGGCCTTTGCTGAAATTCATACAAAAAGGCAAATTATCCTATCCGGGACACCATTCCAAAATAACTTTGGAGGACTTCGTCATGCCCTGGTTACTTCTGGCTAATGATGAAGCCATGGATTTCCTCAATACTTTGACACTAGGAAATCTCTCTCTCGACCCCTCGGCGATCCTCAACCCCTCAAACCCTCGACGACCCTGGAACCCTCAACCCCTAGGCGATCCTCTTCTTCCTCTCATGTTCGAGAGGATCGCCGAGGGGTCGGGAGGTTGCCTAGTGTCAAAGGATTCAACAAAACCATGTCTTCATCATTAGGCGAAAGTAACAGGTGCATGATGGTACAGAGCTCTCCAAAGTTATTTTGGAATGGAGTCCTAGATAGGATAATTCGCTTTTTGGTACAAAGTTCAGCAAGAACCTTCCAAATATCGTTATTTGGAAGGCCTTTGCTGAAATTCATACAAAAAGGCAAATTATCCTATCCGGGACACCATTCCAAAATAACTTTGGAGGACTTCGTCATGCCCTGGTTACTTCCGGCTAATGATGAAGCCATGGATTTCTTCAATACTTTGACACTAGGAAACCTCTCTCGACCCCTCGGCGATCCTCGACCCCTCGACGACCCTGGAACCCTCGACCCCTAGACGACCCTGAAATAAAAAGAGGAGAAGAAGAAAGGAATATCTAGAGGATAAGATCGAAGAAAAAAAAGAAGAAAAAAAAGAGGAGAAGAAGAAAGGAATAGAGGAGAAGAAGAGAAAATAGAATATATTCTATTTTCTCTTCTTCTCCTCTATTCCTTTCTTCTTCTCCTCTTTTTTTTTCTTTTTCTTATTTACTTTTCCCCTTCTTCCTCTCCTCTTCTTCTCCTTTCTTCCTCTTCTTATTTTCCTTTTTCCTCTCCTTCTTTTTCTTCTTCTTCCTTCTTTCTAGCTAGATATATAAAACTTTTCTAAAAATGTAACTTTTGCATATATACATGGAAAAAATTGTTATCGGGGAGGGAGTATATCGACCCCCACGCTCGACCCTCTTTTACTTCTCCTTCCTTCTTCCTTCTTCCTCTTTTCTTCTCCAACACAAAACACATCTCATCTCATCTCATTTCATCCAAAAATAATTCTTTGCATATGAACATACATACTTTTACTTTTTTTCTTAAATGTTACATATGAACATTTTCTTAAATGAGCATATGAACATTTTTTTAAATATTAATGAGCATATGAACATACATATCAACAAAAAATAGACCTTTTTCTTGGTAACAAAAAAAATATGCAAAAACGAGCATTATATATACAACATATACAGAGCATTATACAGTGAACATACATACATACATACATACATACATACATACATACATACATACATACATACATACATACATACAGTGAGCATATACATGAGCATTATACGGCGACAGCGACGATGGTTGGCGGTGGCGCGCGCTTACGGATGACGTGCGGGGACGGCAATGAGAAGGAAAAGGGGAGGAGGCAGGGGCTCACAGCGCGGGGAGGGGTCGAGGTCGCCGGCCGAAATCGGTGCAGGCGACGATGACGGCGTCGGCGGGGGCGGCGGGCGGCTTCGGGGCAGCCTGGCGGCAACGGGGCAAGGGCGACGACGGGGGCACGTGGACGGCGTCGGGGCGGCGCGCGGACGGCGTCTGGGCGGCGGGCGGCGTCGGGGCAGCGGATCGGCGTCGATCTGGGCAGCCTGGCGGCGTCGATGAGCTCGGCGTCGTCGGGCGGGCCGGGGGGCAACTGGCGATGAGTTCGTCAAATTTTCCCAAGTGCTACTTATATACCTAGGCCTTTGGTCCTGGTTCGTGGCACAAACCGGGACTAAAGGGGGCATTGGTCTTGGTTGGTGGCACCAACCGGGACCATAGGTCTCTTTTCAGCAGCCGAAAGGGCGGGAAGTAGAGGCCATTGGTCCCGGTTGGTGGCACCAACCGGGACTAAAGGGTGGCATTGGTCACGGTTGGTGACACGAACCGTGACCAATGCCCCCTTTAGTCCCGGTTGGTGCCACCAACCGGGACCAATGGCCTTGTGCTGCCCCGCGCCCAAAAGTTTAGTCCCACCTCGCTAGTTGAGAGGGCTCGGGAGTGGTTTATAAGCGCTGCTGCGCCCACCCTCCCGAGCTCCTCTCAACTGCAGGTTTTCGGGCCTAATCTGTCACTGCAATGCCTGTGGGCCTACTGGGCCTGCTGCGGGCCTGAATCCTGGCCCATGGTAGGGTTTCTAGTCGTATTCCGGCCGTGGTGGCCCAGTAGGTGGCATTTTTTGTTTTTTGTTGCTTTATTTATTTTCTTTTGTTTTTTGCTTTATTTTTAATTCTTTATGCTTTTAGTTTTAGAAAAATTATAAACTTTTTGTTAATGCCATTAGTTTTCAAATTTGAAAATACTTTTTTAGTTTTTTTGTTTTCTTTGTTGCTTTATTTATTTTATTTTGTGATTAACTTTACTATAAAAATAGTATTTTCCTGTTTTTTTGATTTGTTTTTTGCATTATTTATTTTCTTTTGTTTTTTGCTTTAATTTTTAATTCTGTTTGCTTTTAGGTTAGCAAAATTATAAACTTTTTGTTAGTGCCATTAGTTTTAGAAAAATTATAAACTTTCTGTTAGTGCCATTAGTTTTCAAATTTGAAAACACTTTTTTAGTTTGTTTGTTTTCTTTGTTGCTTTATTTATTTTATTTTGTGATTAACTTTACTATAAAAATAGTTTTTTTCCTGTTTTTTGATTTGTTTTTTTTGCATTATTTATTTTCTTTTGTTTTTTGCTTTAATTTTTAATTCTGTTTGCTTTTAGGTTAGCAAAATTATAAACTTTCTGTTAGTGCCATTAGTTTTAGAAAAATTATAAACTTTCTGTTAGTGCCATTAGTTTTCAAATTTGAAAACACTTTTTTAGTTTTTTTTGTTTTCTTTGTTGCTTTATTTATTTTATTTTGTGATTAACTTTACTATAAAAATAGTTTTTTCCTGTTTTTTGATTTGTTTTTTGCATTATTTATTTTCTTTTGTTTTTTGCTTTAATTTTTAATTCTGTTTGCTTTTAGGTTAGCAAAATTATAAACTTTCTGTTAGTGCCATTAGTTTTAGAAAAATTATAAACTTTCTGTTAGTGCCATTAGTTTTCAAATTTGAAAAGACTTTTTTAGTTTTTTTGTTTCCTTTGTTGCTTTATTTATTTTATTTTCTGATTAACTTTACTATAAAAATAATTATTTCCTGTTTTTTTGATTTGTTTTTTGCATTTTTTTTGCTTTAATTTTTAATTCTGTTTGCTTTTAGGTTAGCAAAATTATAAACTTTCTGTTAGTGCCATTAGTTTTAGAAAAATTATAAACTTTCTGTTAGTGCCATTAGTTTTCATATTTGAATAGTTAAAATTTGAATTCTTTGAAAATTGTTTGAATCACAAGTTTGTGATTAACTTACTAAAAGAATGAGAATAGATGCACTTATAGAGAAAATTCAACCTAAATTCCTAGTAAATTTCTATGAATTTCAGAGAAATTCACTATGAATTTAGGTTAAACTTTTCTCTATAGGGCATCTATTTTCACTTTGAGAGGAGATCAACAAGGCAGAGAGGGAAGGGCTTATAAACCGGTGTTCGGATCTGTGATAGAAGGTGTACCCACAAGTCTCCTTTGGGTATCCTATGAAGACACATTTCTCCGATTTGGGTTCGAGCTTATCAGGTTAAAGTTTTTTCACATAAGCATCGCAGCCCCAAACTTTCAGAAACGACAACTTTGGTTTCTTGCCAAACCACAGTTCATAAGGCGTCGTCTCAATGGATTTTGATGGTGCCCTATTTAACGTGAATGCGGCCATCTCTAAAGCATAACCCCAAAATGATAGCGGTAAATCTGTAAGAGACATCATAGATCGCACCATATCAAGTAAAGTACGATTACGACGTTCGGACACACCATTACGCTGTGGTGTTCCGGGTGGCGTGAGTTGCGAAACTATTCCGCATTGTTTCAAATGTAGACCAAACTCGTAACTCAAATATTCTCCTCCATGATCAGATCATAGAAACATTATTTTTTTGCTACGATGATTTTCAACTTCACTCTGAAATTCTTTGAACTTTTCAAATGTTTCAGACTTATGTTTTATTAAGTAGATATAGCCATATCTGCTTAAATCATCTGTGAAAGTGAGAAAATAACTATATCCACCACGAGCTTCAACATTCATCGGACCACATACATCTGTATGTATGATTTCGAACAAATCTGTTGCTCTCTCCATAGTACCGGAGAACGGTGTTTTAGTCATCTTGCCCATGAGGCACGGTTCGCAAGTACCAAGTGATTCATAATCAAGTGGTTCCAAAAGTCCATCAGTATGGAGTTTCTTCATTCGTTTTACACCGATATGACCTAAACGGCAGTGCCACAAATAAGTTGCACTATCATTATCAACTCTGCATCTTTTGGCTTCAACATTATGAATATGTGTATCACTACTATCGAGATTCATCAAAAATAGACCACTCTTCAAGGGTGCATGACCATAAAAGATATTACTCATATAAATAGAACAACCATTATTCTCTGATTTAAATGAATAACTGTCTCGCATCAAACAAGATCCAGATATAATGTTCATGCTCAACGCTGGCACCAAATAACAATTATTTAGGTCTAATACTAATCCCCGATGGTAGATGTAGAGGTAGCGTGCCGACCGCGATCACGTCGACTTTGGAACCATTTCCCATGCGCATCGTCACCTCGTCCTTCGCCAGTGTTTGCTTAATCCGTAGTCCCTGTTTCGAGTTGCAAATATTAGCAACAGAACCAGTATCAAATACCCAGGTGCTACTGCGAGCTCTGGTAAGGTACACATCAATAACATGTATATCACATATACCTTTGTTCACCTTGCCATCCTTCTTATACGCCAAATACTTCGGGCAGTTCCGCTTCCAGTGACCAGTATGCTTGCAGTAGAAGCACTCAGTTTCAGGCATAGGTACATACTTGGGCTTCTTCTCCTGAGCAGCAACTTGCTTGCTGTTCTTCTTGAAGTTCCCCTTCTTCTTCCCGTTGCCCCTTTTCTTGAAACCAGTGGTCTTATTGATAATCAACACTTGATGCTCCTTCTTGATTTCTACCTCCGCAGCTTTTAGCATTGCGAAGAGCTCGAGAATTGTCTTATCCATCCCTTGCATATTATAGTTCATCACGAAGCTCTTGTAGCTAGGTGGAAGTGATTGGAGAATTCTGTCAATGACACAATCATCCAGAAGATTAACTCCCAGTTGAATCAAGTGATTATTATACCCAGACATTTTGAGTATATGCTCACTGACAGAACTGTTCTCCTTCATCTTGCGGCTATAGAATTTATTGGAGACTTCATATCTCTCAATCCGGGCATTCGCTTGAAATATTAACTTCAACTCCTGGAACATCTCATATGCTCCATGACGTTCAAAACGTCGTTGAAGTCCCGATTCTAAGCCGTAAAGCATGGCACATTGAACTATCGAGTAGTCATCAGCTTTGCTCTGCCAGACGTTCTTAACATCGCCAGTTGCATCAGCAGCAGGCCTGGCACCTAGCGGTGCTTCCAGGATGTAACTCTTCTGTGCAGCAATGAGGATAATCCTCAAGTTACGGACCCAGTCCGTGTAATTGCTACCATCATCTTTCAACTTTGCTTTCTCAAGGAACGCATTAAAATTCAACGGAACAACAGCACAGGCCATCTATCGACAATCAAACATAAACAAGCAAGATACTATCAGGTACTAAGTTCATGATAAATTTAAGTTCAATTAATCATATTACTTAAGAACTCCCACTTAGAAAGACATCCCTCTAATCTTCTAAGTGATCACGTGATCCAAATCAACTAAACCATAACCGATCATCACGTGAAATGGAGTAGTTTTCAATGGTGAACATCGCTATGTTGATCATATCTACTATATGATTCACGCTCGACCTTTCGGTCTCAGTGTTCCGAGGCCATATCTGCATATGCTAGGCTCGTCAAGTTTAACCTGAGTATTCTGCGTGTGCAAAACTGGCTTGCACCCATTGTAGATGGACGTAGAGCATATCACACCCGATCATCACGTGGTGTCTGGGCACGACGAACTTTGGCAACGGTGCATACTTAGGGAGAACACTTTTATCTTGAAATTTAGTGAGAGATCATCTTATAATGCTACCGTCAATCAAAGCAAGATAAGATGCATAAAAGATAAACATCACATGCAATCAATATAAGTGATATGATATGGCCATCATCATCTTGTGCTTGTGATCTCCATGTCCGAAGCATCGTCATGAGCACCATCGTCACCGGCGCGACACCTTCATCTCCATCGTAGCATCGTTGTCGTCTCGCCAATCTTATGCTTCTACGACTATCGCTACTGTTTAGTGATAAAGTAAAGCATTAGAGGGCGATTGCATTGCATACAATAAAGCGACAACCATATGGCTCCTACCAGTTGCCGATAACTCGGTTACAAGACATGATCATCTCATACAATAAAATTTAGCATCATGTCTTGACCATATCACATCACAACATTCCCTGCAAAAACAAGTTAGACGTCCTCTACTTTGTTTGTTGCAAGTTTTACGTGGCTGCTACGGGCTTAAGCAAGAACCAATCTTACCTGCGCATCAAAACCACAACGGTAGTTTGTCAAGTTGGTGCTGTTTTAACCTTCGTAAGGACCGGGCGTAGTCACACTCGGTTCAACTAAAGTTGGAGAAACTGACACCCGCCAGCCACCTGTGTGCAAAGCATGTCGGTAGAACCAGTCTCGCGTAAGTGTACGCGTAATGTCGGTCTGGGCCGCTTCATCCAGCAATACCGCCAAACCAAAGTATGACATGCTGGTAAGCAGTATGACTTATATCGCCCACAACTCACTTGTGTTCTACTCGTGCATATAACATCAACACATAAAACCTAGGCTCTGATACCACTGTTGGGGAACGTAGTAATTTCAAAAAAATTCCTACACACACGCAAGATCATGGTGATGCATAGCAATGAGAGGGGAGAGTGTTGTCCACGTACCCTCGTAGACCGCAAGCGGAAGTGTTATATCAACGCGGTTGATGTAGTCGTACGTATTCACGATCTGACCGATCCAAGCACCGAATCTACGGCACCTCCGAGTTCTAGCACACGTTCAGCTCGATGACGATCCTCGGACTCCGATCCAGCAAAGTGTCGGGGAAGAGTTACGTCAGCACGACGGTGTGGTGACAATCTTGATGTCCTACCATTGCAGGGTTTCGCCTAAGCACCGCTACAATATTATCGAGGATTATGGTGGAGGGGGGCACCGCACACGGCTAAGAGAACGATCACGAAGATCAACTTGTGTGTCTAGAGGTGCCCCCTGCCCCCGTATATAAAGGAGCAAGGGGGGTTGCGGCCGGCCCTAGGAGGAGGCGCGCCGGAGGAGTCCTACTCCCACCGGGAGTAGGACTCCCCCCTTTCCCTAGTTGGATTAGGACTTGGGGGGGAAGGAAGAGAGGGGGGAAAGGAAAGGGGGGGATGCCGCCCCCCCTCCTTGTCCAATTCGGACTTGGGGGGGAGGGGCGTGCGGCAGCCCCTAGGCCTCCTCTCCTCTTCCTCCACTAGGCCCAATAAGGCCCATTAGGTTACCGGGGGGTTCCGGTAACCTCCCTATACTCCGGTAAAATGCCGATTTCACCCGGAACACTTCCGATGTCCAAACATAGGCTTCCAATATATCAATCTTTATGTCTCGACCATTTCGAGACTCCTCGTCATGTCTGCGATCAAATCCGGGACTCCGAACAACATTCGGTATATCAAAATATATAAACTCATAATGAAACTGTCATCGTAACGTTAAGCGTGCGGACCCTACGGGTTCGAGAACAATGTAGACATGATCGAGACACGTCTCCGGTCAATAACCAATAGCGGAACCTGGATGCTCATATTGGCTCCTACATATTCTACGAAGATCTTTTATCGGTCAGACCGCATAACAACATACGTTGTTCCCTTTGTCATGGGTATGTTACTTGCCCGAGATTCGATCGTCGGTATCTCAATACCTAGTTTAATCTTGTTACCGGCAAGTCTATTTACTCGTTCTGTAATACATCATCTTGCAACTAACTCATTAGTTGTATTGCTTGCAAGGCTTAAGTGATGTGTATTACCGAGAGGGCCCAGAGATACCTCTCCGACAATCGGAGTGACAAATCCTAATCTTGAAATATGCCAACCCAACATGTACCTTTGGAGACACCTATAGAGTACCTTTATAATCACCCAGTTACGTTGTGACGTTTGGTAGCACACAAAGTGTTCCTCCGGTAAACGGGAGTTGCATAATCTCATAGTCACAGGAACATGTATAAGTCATGAAGAAAGCAATAGCAACATACTAAATGATCGGGTGCTAAGCTAATGGAATGGGTCATGTCAATCACATCATTCTCCTAATGATGTAATCCCGTTAATCAAATGACAACACATGTCTATGGTTAGGAAACATAACCATCTTTGATTAACGAGCTAGTCAAGTAGAGGCATACTAGTGACGTTTAGTTTGTCTATGTATTCACACAAGTATTATGTTTCCGGTTAATACAATTCTTGCATGAATAATAAACATTTATCATGATATAAGGAAATAAAATAATAACTTTATTATTGCCTCTAGGGCATATTTCCTTCAGTCTCCCACTTGCACTAGAGTCAATAATCTAGATATGGATCACGTGATCATTTAGAGACTAGAGGGATGTCTATCTAAGTGGGAGTTCTTAAGTAATATGATTAATTGAACTTTAATTTATCATGAACTTAGTCCTAGTAGTATTAGTAGATCTATGTTGTGGATCAATAGCTTGCGATATAGCTCCCCGTTTATTTTGATATGTAACTAGAGAAAAATAAGTTGAAAGATGTTAGTAGCAATGATGTGGATTGGATCCGTGATCTGAGGATTATCCTCATTGCCGCACAGAAGAATTATGTCCTTGATGCACCGCTAGGTGACAGACCTATTGCAGGAGCATATGCAGACGTTATGAACGTTTGGCAAAGCTCGGTATGATGACTACTTGGTAGTTTAGTGCACCATGCTTTACGGCTTAGAACCAGGACTTAAAAAATATTTTGAACGCCACAGAGCATATAAGATGTTCCAAGAGCTGGAATTGGTATTTCAGACTCATGGCCGAATTGAGAGGTATGAGACCTCTGAAAAAGTAATTAGCCTACAAGATGGAGGAGAATAGCTCAACTAGTGAGCATGTGCTCACAATGTCTGAGTACTACAATTTCTTGAATCTAGTGGGAGTTAATCTTCTAGATAAGATAGTAATTGACAAAATTCTTGAAGGAAATATGCCCTAGAGGCAATAATAAAGTTTTTATTTATATATTTCCTTATATCATGATAAATGTTTATTATTCATGCTAGAATAGTATTAACCGGAAACTTAGTACATGTGTGAATACATAGACAAACAGAGTGTCACTAGTATGCCTCTACTTGACTAGCTTGTTGAATCAAAGATGGTTATGTTTCCTAGCGATAGACATGAGTTGTCATTTTATTAACGGGATCACATCATTAGAGAATGATGTGATTGACTTGACCCATCCCGTTAGCTTAGCACTTGATCGTTTAGTATATTGCTATTGCTTTCTTCATGACTTATACATGTTCGTATGACTATGAGATTATGCAACTCCCGAATATTGGAGGAACACTTTGTGTGATACCAAAATTCACAACGTAACTGGGTGATTATAAAGGTGTTCCACAGGTGTTTCCAATGGTACTTGTTGAGTTGGCATAGATCAAGATTAGGATTTGTCACTCCGATTGTCGGAGAGGTATCTCTGGGCCCTCTCGGTAATGCACATCACTATAAGCCTTGCAAGCAATGTAACTAATGAGTTAGTTGCAGGAAAATGCATTACAAAACGAGTAAAGAGACTTGTCGGTAACGAGATTTAACTAGGTATCGAGGTACCGATGATCGAATCTCGGGCAAGTAACATACCGATGACAAAGGGAACAACATATGTTGTTATGCGGTTTGACCGATAAACATCTTCATAGAATATGTAGGAACCAATAGGAGCATCCAGGTTCCGCTATTGGTTATTGACCGGAGATGAGTCTCGGTCGTGTCTACATAGTTCTCAAACCCGTAGGGCCCGCACGCTTAACGTTCGGTGACGATCGGTATTATGAGTTTATGTGTTTTGATGTACCGAAGGTAGTTCGGAGTCCCAGATATGATCAACGACATGACGAGGAGTCTCGAAATGGTCGAGACATAAAGATCGATATATTGGAAGCCTATGTTTGGACATCGGAATGGTTCCAGGTGAGTTCGGGCATATACCGGAGCACCGGGAGGTTAGCAGAACCCCCCGGGAGGTATATGGGCCTTATTGGGCCATAGTGGGAGAGAAGAGAGGGAGGCCTAGGAGGGGTGCCCCCCAATCCCAATCTGAATTGGCTGGGGGGCCGCCCCCCTTTCCTTTCCCCTCTCTCCCCCTTCCTTCCACTTCTAGTCCAACTAGGGAAGGGGGGAATCCTACTCCCGGTGGGAGTAGGACTCCCCATGGGGCGCGCCATAGGAGGGCCGGCCCTCCCCCTCCTTCACTCCTTTATATATGGGGGAGGGGGCACCCCATAGACACACAAGTTGGTCATTGATTTCTTAGCCCTGTGCGGTGCCCCCCTCCACCATAATCCACCTCGATCATATCGTCGTAGTGCTTAGGCGAAGCCCTGCGCCGGTAGCTTCATCATCACCGTCATCACACCGTCGTGCTGACGAAGCTCTCCCTCAACACTCTACTGGATCATGAGTTCGTGGGACGTCACCGAGCCAAACGTGTGCAGATCTCGAAGGTGTCGTATCTTCGGTGTTAGGATCGGTCGATCGTGAAGACGTACGACTACATCAACCGCGTTGTCATAACGCTTCCGCTTACGGTCTACGAGGGTACGTAGACAACACTCTCCCCTCTCATTGCTATGCGTCACCATGATCTTGCGTGTGCGTAGGAATTTTTTTGAAATTACTACGTTCCCCAATAGTGGCATCCGAGCTAGATTTATGTGTAGATGTTATATGCATGAGTAGAACACAAGTGAGTTATGGGCAATAATAGTCATACGGCTTACCAGCATGTCATACTTTGATCCGGCGGTATTGTTGGATGAAGCGGCCCAGATCGACATTACGCGTACGCGTTCGCGAGACTGGTTCTATCGACGTGCTTCGCACACAGGTGGCTGGCGGGTGTCAGTTTCGCCAACTTTAGTTGAATCGAGTGTGGCTACATCCGATCCTTGTTGAAGGTTAAAACAACACATACTTGACGAAAAATCATTGTGGTTTTGATGCGTAGGTAAGAACGGTTCTTGCTCAGCCCGTAGCAGCCACGTATAACTTGCAACAACAAAGTAGAGGACGTCTAAGTTGTTTTTGGAGGGCATGTTGTGATGTGATATGGTCAAGACATGATGCTATAATTTATTGTATGAGATGATCATGTTTTGTAATGGAGTTATCGGCAACTGGAAGGAACCATATGGTTGTCGCTTTATGTCACGACCGGTTTTCCGGGTAATAAATTTCCAGAAAAGACCGTCGTGCTCATCAGCCCCAGGATTACTGTTAGCTGATGAGGCCCCAACTTGATATATAAATTCCAAGCAGAAAACAAAATATGTAGTACAAGGCCATTCTGGCCTGTGAGTACAACAAATGGTTTCTAGTGGTTGATGGCGGAAGCGGGTTGTGAAACATCAGTGTCTATGGGACTCCATTTCCCACGGGAACAGCTGACCAGGTTAACTCCTATCTTCGCGAGGCTGCTATCTCCATTACTTAGTTTCCGGGGCTGTCATCGCGTCGCTCCTCTTCGTGCAAGAAAATCTGGCCAAGACAATAGCCAGGGACAAGCCAGTGAGTACTTTGAATGTACTCGCAAACATTACGAACACATGTATAATATAACAATGATGTGCTGAAAATATTTTATGCTCATGACGTCAGTCACAAAAGATAAATAAATCTCTGATGCGTGCAAGCAAGTTATTTATAAAATTGCAATAACATAGTAGTATTAAAATTTATGAAATAAATAACAAGCAAAGCCACAGTCGGGCGTCTTAGCGACACCACATAAAGGGCTTTAAAAAAATGCCACAGTCGGGCGTCTGAGCGACACCACATAAAGGGCTTTAAAAGAAATGCCACAGTCGGGCATCTGAGCGACACCACATAAAGGGCTTTAAAAGAAATGCCACAGTCGGGCGTCTGAGCGACACCACACAAAGGGCTTTAAAAGAAATGCCACAGTCGGGCGTCTGAGCGACACCACATAAAGGGCTTTAAAAGAAATGCCACAGTCGGGCGTCTGAGCGACACCACATAAAGGGCTTTAAAAGAAATGCCACAGTCGGGCGTCTGAGCGACACCACACAAAGGGCTTTAAAAGAAATGCCACAGTCGGGCGTCTGAGCGACACCACATAAAGGGCTTTAAAAGAAATGCCACAGTCGGGCGTCTGAGCGACACCACATAAAGGGCTTTAAAAGAAATGCCACAGTCGGGCGTCTGAGTGACACCACATAAAGGGCTTTAAAAGAAATGCCATAGTTGGGCATCTGAGCGACACCACATAAAGGGCTTTAACAGAAATGCCACAGTCGGGCATCTGAGTGACACCACATAAAGGGCTTTAAAAGAAATGCCACAGTCGGGCATCTGAGCGACACCACATAAAGGGCTTTAAAAGAAATGCCACAGTCAGGCGTCTGAGCGACACCACATAAAGGGCTTTAAAATAAACAATCATAGTGAATATCCTGGAGGTAGAACCATCCCAGAGATACTCGATAATAACAATAATACCACGGGTTAGTCAACAATAATAATAATCATCGTTATCACAAGTCACAAGTAGTAATTCCATTTCTGGTTAACAGTTTCACCTCCGAAGACCGACACTAAGACCGACACCTGACCCATCCCAGACTGTAATCCTTAACCATGGACACGGCTATTTGAATAGGTTTATTCTCTACAGAGGGTGTACTCTTTACCCACGAGTAACGGATTTCTTTAGTCCATCAGGACTAATTCCGTCTATGGTCTTTTTGTTGAAAACACACCTAACTTGCACACACCATCTTAACTCACACGTGTCTGGAATCACCCACAACACCTGTCAAGCAAACTCTAAGCGGGTAGGCTACAACCTCGCGTAGCATGGGATCAAATTTATATCGCGCGCTCTAAGGGATGGCCTCCCCTCTCGGTCCCAACCGGAAACACCCATGCCCCCGGACCAGGTGGCCTGCCTACCAGCTACAACCGGTATCTTCCACCATGGCCTCTCTGTATGGTGTGTGCTAGAAAGAGGTTGACAACTTACTGAACCGTACTCTACTTGCTGTAGAGACGAGTGGTAGTACGAAACAAGTATGGGGGTTACTGGAACAAGACTCGATCTACGGTCGACTCAGGAGGTTTAAGTATTCCCTGCATGACTAGTATAACAAATATATTTCATCCAACAGAGTCACCGCTCATATCACCTTACCATGCCATACCAGACATAACCGTCCCGACGGAGACCGGCGACAAACTCATGCCTACCCAAGGCAGAGGTTTTCCCGGGTTCCTGCCGGTATGCATGCAAGGCACATGAGGGTGATTATCATCACAAGTGTGTTCATTTCCAACAGCATGGAAATCACTAATATGCACTCATGCATATGATCATACTACATGAAATAACAAGTCCTTCGAAATGCGGTGGTGTTATAAATGTATCAACGATCACACCAAAAATATTATGCCGGGATTCAGAATGCTTGCCTTCAATGTGTGGAAAGGCAGGGTGCACTCCAAAACTTGAAACATTTCTCCTCTCTTCAAAAATCCTATTTTAGCAATATAAAAGAATTAACACACAAACTAAAAACAGCACCAAAAGTTGTTCTAATTTTTTTAAATAAATCTTAAAATAAACTAGGTGAAATTTGAGAGAGGTAGGAAAAAGAATCATTTCATTTGGAGTTGTATTTAAAAAGATATAACCAGTCAAAGTTTTGGTCAAATCTGATTTTAAATAAAACAGAAAAAGAAAAATGTTTCAGAATGGAATACGCTTTCAAAGCGGGAGAAACGTACTGGGGTGGATTACGCCTTCACTTAAACACGTGGACGGCGCGGTGAGACACTGACAGTGGGTCCCGGGGGCCCACTAGTCAGGTTTGCCTATTTCTTTTTCCCTCTTCTTTCTCTGTCCCGAGCGGAGGCGGAGCTCCGGCGATCGTCGCTGGCGACTGGCGGCTCCTCGCGGGGCCCCGAGGGCGGGGATGGATCCGCCACTCCAGGGCGGTCCTCCCGGTGGTCGCCAGGCCGGTGGGGACGGAGGGAGTTGCCAGCGGCGAGCTTCGCGGCGGAGGAGGCTTCGGTGGCAGAGTGGTTTTGGGGCGAATGTGGTTCCCGATCAAAATTGAGTAGGGGGTTGGGTTCCTGGAAGGAAGGAGGTGTTCTTGGTGAAGAGAAATGGGAGGGAGAGGCCCTGGTGGCGCTGGAAGAGCTGGGGCCATGGCGGCGGTCGCTGCTGCCGGAGGTGGGGAAGATGACCTCCCCGGGTCGATTGGCTGCCCCAAGGGGTCCTAGGGGATGGCTTAAGAGTCACCTGCGTGCTCGGAAGGTTTCGGGGCGTCCTTTTATAGCGCGACGAGGTTGGTTCCGCGGCGGTGGATGAGGACGCCGGCGAACCGCCCCTCTATAGCTTGCATGGTGTCGTGGCGGCGACGAACGCTAGCGGACACGCTTGCGGATGAGTTCGGGCTGTGCCAGGGGCCAGGTGGCGAGCCGGGGTGGCTTGGGCGGCGCTGAACGGAGCAGAGGCTGTCGGCCGACAACGGCGTGCCGCCAAAAGTGCTCTGGCGGTGGCGTTGTAGGGTGCCAGGGCGGGCTGGCGTGTAGTGGTGAGGCGGGGAGTGCGTGGCAGCTAGCTGCAGGTGGTCACGAGTCGGAACGGGTGCGGGGTGAGACGCGGCGGCTCGGTTGCACGCGTGCGCCAAACGCACGCTCTGCTCGCGCTCTGGGCGTGCACGGGACGTGCTTGAAGAAATGCCAGTGCATGCTGCAGAGCTTGGGTTAGGCTGGAACTTAACAGATACAGGCCAGGAGCCACTGGGAGTCTAGTGGACATGTTAGTTCTATTAGGGGTGCAAGCTCCCAGTGCAATGTCAAAAGTCATGTCAAAACAGATCATGCCCATAAGGTGTTTGACAAAATGCTAAGGGCACTTAGGCATTTCTTGGGGTGGCCAAATCCTCCAGATCAGGGCCTCCTTAGATGCAAGAGAGAGTGGTGAGGTTAGTTTGTGAAAAGCACAAACTTGTTAGTGCAGGTTTTGCAAAACTACAATTCTGGACAGGAAATAAATGACATTATTTCATGAACCAAAATTAATCCAATGGGTGCATGCTCCTGGATTTAGGGGTTTGGTAGGGCTGTCTACAAGTAGGAGAAAACACAAGATCTTTGGAGCAAAAATAAATAGGGTTGCAGTAGAAATCACAAGGCTGGACCAGAATGAAAAAGAGGATGATTCACTCAATTTTTTCAAAGAACATAAATAGATTTTTGCACAAAGTGGAATAATATGCTCCTACTGACCTCCCCTAATTTTGGTAGAAGTTTTAAATAAATATTTAAATAGGTTGTAGGGTAAAATTGCCCACTGGACCAGATTTGAAAACTTGGTGTAGAACTCAAAATATCCAATGAATGAAATATATTATTGCACAAAAGTGATTTAGAGACATCACATGATATCTCCAAACCTTGGTGAAATTTTTAGTTAAATATATCAAATGGTTGTAGTTCAAAAAGAGCTCCAAATTTTAAAACAAGTCATTTAATGAATAAAGCTCAGGGTGAAATAATTTTATAAATAAATCTCCTGATTGAGAGATGTTTTTTTAAATGAGAGGGAAAATAAGTCCAATATATTTTGGAAGGATCCACTTGGGAAAAATTTCTTAATATTAAAAGAAAAGTTTTGAAATCAACAGAGATATACCTGCATGCAAAACTTTTAAACTCTTGGCAAAATTTTAATAACTAAAACCTGGTTAAATTTTTGGGGTGTTACACTTTATTGTATGAAATACAATCGCCATGTAATTGCTTTACTTTATCACTAAGCGGTAGCGATAGTCGTAGAAGCAATAGTTGGCGAGACGACAACGATGCTACGATGGAGATCAAGGTGTCGCGCCAGTGATGATGGTGATCATTACGGTGCTTTGGAGATGGAGATCAAAGGCACAAGATGATGATGGCCATATCATATCACTTATATTGATTGCATGTGATGTTTATCCTTTATGCATCTTATGTTGCTTAGTTCAACGGTTGCATTATAAGATGATCTCTCACTAAATTTCAAGGTACAAGTGTTCTCCCTGAGTATGCACCGTTGCGAAAGTTCGTCGTGCCGAGACACCACGTGATGATCGCGTGTGATAAGCTCTACGTTCACATACAACGGGTGCAAGCCAGTTTTGCACACGCAACATACTTAGGTTAAACTTGACGAGTCTAGCATATGCAGATATGGCCTCGGAATACTGAGACCGAAAGGTCGAGCGTGAATCATATAGTAGATATGATCAATATAGTGATGTTCACCATTGAAAACTACTCCATCTCACGTGATGATCGGACATGGTTTAGTTGATATGGATCACGTGATCACTTAGATGATTAGAGGGATGTCTATCTAAGTGGGAGTTATTTAGTAATATGATTAATTGAAATTTAATTTATCATGAACTTAGTACCTGATATTATTTTGCATGTCTATGTTGTTGTAGATAGATGGCCCGTGCTGTTGTTCCGTTGAATTTTAATGCGTTCCTAGAGAAAGTTAAGTTGAAAGATGATGGTAGCAACTACACGGACTGGGTCTGTAACTCGAGGATTATCCTCATTGCTACATAGAAGAATTACGTCCTGGGAGCACTACTTGGTGCCAAACTCACTGCAGGAGCAACACCAAATGTTATGAACGTCTGGCAGAGCAAAGCTGATGACTACTCGATAGTTCAGTGTGCCATGCTTTACGACTTAGAACATGGACTTCAACGATGTTTTGAACGTCATGGAGCATATGAGATGTTCCAGGAGTTGAAGTTAATATTTCAAGCAAATGCCCAGATTGAGAGATATGAAGTCTCCAATAAGTTCTACAGCTGCAAGATGGAGGAGAATAGTTCTGTCAGTGAGCATATACTCAAAATATCTGGGTATAACAATCACTTGATTCAACTGGGAGTTAATCTTCCAGATGATAGTGTCATTGACAGAATTCTTCAATCACTGCCACCAAGCTACAAGAGCTTCATGATGAACTATAATATGCAAGGGATGGATAAGGCAATTCCCGAGATCTTCGCAATGCTAAAGGCTGCAGAGGTAGAAATCAAGAAGGAGCATCAAGTGTTGATGGTCAACAAGACCACCAGTTTCAAGAAAAAGGGTAAAGGGAAGAAGGGGAACTTTAAAAAGAACGACAAGCAAGTTGCTGCTCAAGTGAAGAAGCCCAAGTCTGGACCTAAGCCTGAGACTGAGTGCTTCTACTGCAAAGGGACTGGTCACTAGAAGTGGAACTGCCCCAAGTATTTGGCGGATATGAAGGATGGCAAGGTGAACAAAGGTATATATGATATACATGTTATTGATATGTACCTTACTAATCTCGCAGTAGCACCTGGGTATTTGATACTGGTTCTATTGCTAATATTTGTAACTCGAAACAAGGACTATGGATTAAGCGAAGATTGGCTAAGGACGAGGTGGCGATGCGCATGGGAAATTGTTCCAAAGTCGATGTGATCGCGGTCGTCACGCTACCTCTACATCTACCTTCGGGATTAGTTTTAGGCCTGAATAATTGTTATTTGGTGCCAGCGTTAAGCATGAACATTATAGCTGGATCTTGTTTGATGCGAGACAATTATTCATTTAAATCAGAGAATAATGGTTGTTCTATTTATATGAGTAATATCTTTTATGGTCATGCACCCTTGAAGAGTGGACTATTTATGTTCAATCTCGATAGTAGTGACACACATATTCATAATATTGAAGCCAAAAGATGTAGAGTTGATAATGATAGTGCAATATATTTGCGGCACTGCCGTTTAGGTCATATTGGTGTAAAGCGCATGAAGAAACTCCATTCTGATGGACTTTCGGAATCACTTGATTATGAATCACTTGGTACTTGTGAACCATGCCTCATGGACAAGATGACTAAAACTCCATTCTCCGGAACAATGGAGTGAGCAACAGATTTGTTGGACATCATACATACAGATGTATCTGGTCCGATGAATGTCAAGGCTCGCGGCGGCTATCGTTATTTTCTCACCTTCACAGATGATTTGAGCAGATATGGGTATATCTACTTAATGAAACATAAGTCTGAAACATTTGAAAAGTTGAAAGAATTTCAGAGTGAAGTGGAGAATCATCGTAACAAGAAAATAAAGTTTCTACGATCTGATCATGGAGGAGAACATTTGAGTTACGAGTTTGGTCTTCATTTGAAACAATGCGGAATAGTTTCGCAACTCACGCCACCCGGAACACCACAGCGTAATGGTGTGTCCGAACATCGTAATCGTACTTTACTAGATATGGTGCGATCTATGATGTCTCTTACTGATTTACCGCTATCATTTTGGGGTTATGCTTTCGAGATGGCTGCATTCACGTTAAATAGGGCACCATCTAAATCCGTTGAGCCGACACCTTATGAACTGTGGTTTGGCAAGAAACCAAAGTTATCGTTTCTTAAAGTTTGGGGCTGCGATGCTTATGTGAAAAAGCTTCAACCTGATAAGCTCGAACCCAAATTGGAGAAATGTGTCTTCATAGGATACCCAAAAGAGACTATTGGGTACACCTTCTATCACAGATCTGAAGGCAAGGCATTCGTTTCTAAGAATGGATCCGTTTTAGAGAAGGAGTTTCTCTCGAAAGAAGTGAGTGGGAGGAAAGTAGAACTTGATGAGGTAACTACACCTGCTCCCTTATTAGAAAGTAGTCTATCACAGAAATCAGTCCCTGTGACTCCTACACCAATTAGTGAGGAAGCTAATGATGATGATCATGTAACTTCAAATCAAGTTACTACTGAACCTTGTAGGTCAACTAGAGTAAGATCCGCACCAGAGTGGTACGGTAATCCTGTTCTGGAAGTCATGTTACTTAACCATGACGAACCTAAGAACTATGAGGAACCGATGATGAACCCAGATTCTGCGAAATGGCTTGAGGCCATGAAATCTGAGATGGGATCCATGTATGAGAACAAAGTGTGGACTTTGGTTGACTTGCCCGATGATCGGCAAGCCATAGAGAATAAATGGATCTTCAAGAAGAAGACTGATGCTGACGGTAATGTTACTATCTATAAAGCCTGACTTGTTGCGAAAGGTTTTCAACAAGTTCAAGGAGTTGACTACGATGAGACCTTCTCACCCATAGCGATGCTTAAGTCCGTCCGAATCATGTTAGGAATTACCGCATTTTATGATTATGAAATTTGGCAAATGGATGTAAAGACTGCATTCCTGAATGGATTTCTGGAAGAAGAGTTGTATATGATGCAACCTGAAGGTTTTATCGATCCAAAAGATGCTAACAAAGTGTGTAAGCTCCAGCGATCCATTTATGGACTGGTGCAAACATCTCGGAGTTGGAATAAATGTTTTGATAGTGTGATCAAAGCATATGGTTTTATACAGACTTTTGGAGAAGCCTGTATTTACAAGAAAGTGAGTGGGAGCTTTGTAGCATTTCTAATATTATATGTGGATGACATATTGTCGATTGGAAATGATATAGAATTTCTGGATAGCATAAAAGGATACTTGAATAAGAGTTTTTCAATGAAAGACCTCGGTGAAGCTGCTTATATATTGGGCACCAAGATCTATAGAGATAGATCAAGACGCTTATTGGACTTTCACAAAGCACATACCTTGATAAAGTTTTGAAGAAGTTCAAAATGGATCAAGCAAAGAAAGGGTTCTTGCCTATGTTACAAGGTGTGAAGTTGAGCCAGACTCAATGCCCGACCACTGCAGAAGATAGAGAGAAAATGAAAGATGTTCCCTATGCTTTAGCCATAGGCTCTATCATGTATGCAATGCTGTGTACCCGACCTGATGTGTGCCTTGCTATTAGTTTAGCAGGGAGGTACCAAAGTAATACAGGAGTGGATCACTGGACAACGGTCAAGAACATCCTGAAATACCTGAAAAGGACTAAGGATATGTTTCTCATTTATGGAGGTGACAAAGAGCTTGTCGTAAATGCTTACGTCGATGCAAGCTTTGACACTGATTCGGATGACTCTAAGTCACAAACCGGATACATATTTATATTGAATGGTGGAGCTGTCAGTTGGTGCAGTTCTAAGCAATCTGCGTCGTGGCGGGATCTACGTGTGAAGCGGAGTACATAGCTGCTTCAGAAGCAGCAAATGAAGGATTCTGGATGAAGGAGTTCATATCCGATCTAGGTGTCATACCTAGTGCATCGGGTCCAATGAAAATATTTTGTGACAATACTGGTGCAATTGCCTTGGCAAAGGAATCCAAATTTCACAAGAGAACCAAGCACACCAAGAGACGCTTCAATTCCATCCGCGATCAAGTCAAGGAGGGAGACATAGAGATTTGCAAGATACATACAGATCTGAATGTTGCAGACCCGTTGACTAAGCCTCTCTCATGAGCCAAACATGATCAGCACCAAGATTCCATGGGTGTTAGAATCATGCATTACTGTGCAATCTAGATTATTGACTCTAGGGCAAGTGGGAGACTGAAGGAAATAGGCCCTAGAGGCAATAATAAAGTTGTTATTTATATATTTCCTTAAATCATGATAAATGTTTATTATTCACGCTAGAATCGTATTAACCGAAAACTTAGTACATGTGTGAATACATAGACAAACAGAGTGTCACTAGTATGCCTCTACTTGACTAGCTTGTTGAATCAAAGATGGTTATGTTTCCTAGCCATAGACATGAGTTGTCATTTGATTAACGGGATCACATCATTAGAGAATGATGTGATTGACTTGACCCATCCCGTTAGCTTAGCACTTGATCATTTAGTATATTACTATTGCTTTCTTCCAGACTTATACATGTTCCAATGACTATGAGATTATGCAGCTTCCGAATACTGGAGGAACACTTTGTGTGCTACCAGACGTCACAACATAACTGGGTGATTATAAAGGTGCTCTACAGGTGTTTCCGACGGTACTTGTTGAGTTGGCATAGATCAAGATTAGGATTTGTCACTCCGATTGTCGGAGAGGTATCTTTGGGCCCTCTCGGTAATGCACATCACTATAAGCCTTGCAAGCGATGTAACTAATGAGTTAGTTGCAGGATGACGCATTACAGAACGAATAAAGAGATTTTCCGGTAACGAGATTGAACTAGGTATTGAGATAGCAACGATCGAATCTCGGGTAAGTAACATACTGATGACAAAGGGAACAACGTATGTTGTTATGCGGTTTGACCGATAAAGATCTCCGTAGAATATGTAGGAACCAATATGAGCATCCAGGTTCCGCTATTGGTTATTGACAGGAGATGAGTCTCGGTCATGTCTACATAGTTCTCGAACCCGTAGGGTCCGCACGCTTAACGTTCGGTGACGATCGGTATTATGAGTTTATGTGTTTTGATGTACCGAAGGTAGTTCGGAGTCCCAGATATGATCACATACATGACGAGGAGTCTCGAAATGGTCGAGACGTAAATATCGATATATTGGAAGCCTATGTTTGGACATCGGAATGGTTTCGGGTGAGTTCGGGCATATACCGGAGCACCGGGAGGTTACCGGAACCCCCCGAGAGGTGTATGGGCCTTATTGGGCCATAGTGGGAGAGAAGAGAGGGAGGTCTAGGAGGGGGCGTGCCCCCCCCCCAAGCCCAATCTAAATTGGGTGACGCCCCCCTTTCCTTTCCCCTCTCTCCCCCTTCCTTCCACTCCTAGTCCAATGATACGTCTCCAACATATCTATAATTTTTTATTGTTCCATGCTATTATATTACCCGTTTTGGATGTTTATGGGCTTTATTATACACTTCTAGATTATTTTTGGGACTAACCTATTAACCGGAGGCCCAACCCAAATTGTTGTTTTCTTGCCTATTTCAGTGTTTCGAAGAAAAGGAATATCAAACGGAGTCCAAACGGAATGAAACCTTCGGGAGAGTTGTTTTTGGAACGGAAGCAATACAGGAGACTTGGAGTAGACATTAGGGAAGCTTCGAGGTGACCAAGAGGCAGGGAGGCGCGCCTGCCCCTGGATGCGCCCCCACCCTCGTGGGCCCCTTGTGGCTCCCCTGACTGACTTCTTTCGCCTCTATATGTCCATATACCCTAAAAACATCGGGGAGCAGAATAGATTGGGAGTTCCACGGACGCAAGCCTTTGTAGCCACCGAAAAACAATCGGGACCCTGTTTTGGCGCCCTGCCCGAGGGGTGAACCCTCACCGGTGGCCATCTTCATCATCCCAGTGCTCTCCATGACAAGGAGGGAGTAGTTCACCCTCGGGGCTGAGGTATGTACCAGTAGCTATGTGTTTAATCTTTCTCTCTCTCTCTCTCTCTCTCTCATGTTCTTGATTTGGCACGATCTTGATGTATCGCGAGCTTTGCTATTATAGTTGGATGTTATGACGTTTCTCCCCCCTCTACTCTCTTGTAATGGATTGAGTTTTCCCTTTGAAGTTATCTTATCGGATTGAGTCTTTAAGGATCTGAGAACACTTGATGTATGTTTTGCATGTGCTTACCTGTGGTGACAATGGGATATCACGTGATCTACTTGATGTATGTTTTGGTGATCAACTTGCGGGTTCAGTGACCTAGTGAACTTATGCATAGGGGTTTTCACACGTTTTCGTCTTGACTCTCCGGTAGAAACTTTGGGGCACTCTTTGAAGTACTTTGTGTTGGTTGAATAGATGAATCTGAGATTGTGTGATGCATATCGTATAATCATACCCACGGATACTCGAGGTGACATTGAAGTATCTAGGTGACATTAGGGTTTTGGTTGATTTGTGTCTTAAGGTGTTATTCTAGTACAAACTCTATGATAGATCGAACGGAAAGAATAGCTTTGTGTTATTTTACTACAGACTCTTGAATAGATCGATCAGAAAGAATAACTTTGAGGTAGTTTCATACCCTACAATAATCTCTTCGTTTGTTCTCCGCTATTAGTGACTTTGGAGTGACTCTTTGTTGCATGTTGAGGGACAGTTATATGATCCAATTATGTTATTATTGTTGAGAGAACTTGTACTAGTGAAAGTATGAACCCTAGGCCTTGTTTCAACGCATTGCAATGTCGTTTGTGCTCACTTATCATTAGTTACCTTGTTGTTTTTATATTTTCAGATTACAAAAACCTATATCTACCATCCATATTTGTCGGTGTACAAAAGTAGGGGCACTCCTTTTTTACCCCTTTACTTGTGCATGGGTAGTCAAAGCCACGCGCCGCGGCCACACTAAGCGGGGCAGGGGAGGGAAGCCGGAGAGAAGCCAAAGGCACAAGACGATCAGAGGCAAGACCAAGACCAGAAACACAAGGAGCGAAGGGGGCAAGGTGGACTCCCCCGGCAAGATCCTTGCCGGGGCGGCCTCCGCGGCCCCGGCATGAGCCTTGCCAAGGCAACTTGCCCAAACACCAACAGAGCGAGCCACCCTTGAGCCCACGGGTTCCAACCCAACCAACTATGTTGGGATCAGGGCTCGAGAGGCACCTCCGTGGTGGCATGAAGATCTTTGTCAAGACCATAGATATATGAGATCAGATGAGGATCAGAAGACGACGACCCCCGGCGAGATCCTCGCCAAGGAAATCCACGAGACCCCCGGCAAGCGGCTTGCCGGGGACGACTACGACGCCACGGCAAGACCCTTGCTGGGCTCCCCGGCAAGGCCCTTGCCGAGGGCATCAGCAGGGCCACTGCCAGGCCAGCACCAACCCGGACTCCGCTGCCGTTCGCATGCAGCTCCTAGCCCAACCAGCTGGGCAGGCACCTACGTGGCAACATGCAGCTTCCAGGCCAAATCAACAAGCACCTGCGTGGTGGCATGCAGATCTTCATGAAGACCCTACCACCACGCCACCTCAGCTGCCTGCCTGCCTACATGGTGCTTCATGCATCGTTGGCCAGGGCGCGTGTCGAAGCGAGGAGGAGCGGCGACGGATGGGACGGGACCTGCTGTGTGCCACAGTGGCAGCCCCTTTTCCCTATAAAAGGAGGCCCCAGGTGACCAGGAGAGGGATTCGGCTTTTTGGAACTATGCAGCCACCGTAGCTAGCTTGAAAGCTCAGGAACACTCAATACATCCACCAAAGCAGGACTAGGGTTTTACGCATCCTCGCAGCTCGGACCTGGGTAAACGATCCGTGTGCTTGCTCCTGGACCTGCTCTTCTCATGACCCCGCGCTCGCCGACCATAGAAGGGATCCCAGTGATCCCATAGGTGTCGTTCCCACCGACAATATTGCACTTGTATCACCATCTCTTCGCTGAACTAGTGCACCTATACAATTTACCATTGTATTGGGTGTGTTGGGGACACAAGAGACTCTTTGTTATTTGGTTGCAGGGTTGCTTAAGAGAGACCATCTTCATCCTACGCCTCCCACGGATTGATAAACCTTAGGTCATCCACTTGAGGAAAACTTGCTACTGTCCTACAAACCTCTGCACTTGGAGGCCCAACAACGTCTATAAGAAGAAGGTTGCATAGTAGACATCATCCAACTAGGGAAGGGGGGAATCCTACTCCCGGTGGGAGTAGGACTCCCCATGCGGCGCGCCATAGAGGGCCGGCCCTCCCCCTCCTCCAATCCTTTATATACGGGGGAGGGGGCACCCCATAGAGACACAAGTTGATCATTGATTTGTTAGCCGTGTGTGGTGCCCCCTCCACCATAATCCACCTCAGTCATATCGTCGTAGTGCTTAGGCGAAGCCCTGTGCCGGTAGCTTCATCATCACCGACATCACGCCGTCGTGATGACAAAGCTCTCCCTTGACACTCTACTGGATCATGAGTTTGTGGGACGTCACTGAGCCAAACATGTGCAGATCGCGGAGGTGCCATACCTTCGGTGCTAGGTTCGGTTGATCGTGAAGACGTACGACTATATCAACCGCGTTGTCATAACGTTTCCCCTTACGGTCTACGAGGTACGTAGACAACACTCTCCCCTCTTGTTGCTATGCATCACCATGATCTTGCGTGTGCGTAGGAATTTTTTGAAATTACTACGTTCCCCAATAGTTCTCTAGTCACTATCACCAAGTTACTAGAACTTCGTGATGAAGTATAATATGCAAGGGATGACGAAAACAATTCCCAAGCTCTTCGCGATGCTAAAATCGGTGAAGGTAGAAATCAAGAAAAGCATCAAGTGTTGATGGTTGACAAGGCCACTAGTTTCAAGAAAAAGGGCAAAGGGAAGAAGGGGGACTTCAAGAAGAACGGCAAGCAAGTTGCTGCTCAAGTGAAGAAGCCCAAGTCTGGAACTAAGCCTGAGACTAAGTGCTTCTACTGCAAAGGGACTGGTCACTGGAAGTGGAACTACCCTAGATAGTTGGCGGATAAGAGGGATGGCAAGGTGAACAAAGGTATATTTGATATACACATTATTTATGTGTACTTTACTAGTGTTTATAGCATCCCCTCGGCATTTGATACTGGTTCAGTTGCTAAGAGTAGTAACTAGAAACGGGAGTTGCAGAATGAACAGAAACTAGTTAAGGGTAAAGTGACGATGTGGTTTGGAAAGTAGTTCCAAGATTGATATGATCATCATCGCACACTCCCTATACTTTCGGGATTAGTGTTGAACCTAAATAAATGTTATTTGGTGTTTGAGTTGAGCATGAATATGATTTGATCATGTTTATTGCAATACGGTTATTCATTTAAGTTAGAGAATAATTGTTGTTCTGTTTATATGAATAAAACCTTCTATGGTCATACACCCAAATGAAAATGGTTTGTTGGATCTCAATCGTAGTGATACATATATTCATAAATATTTAAGCCAAAAGATGCAAAGTTAATAATGATAGTGCAACTTATTTGTGGCACTGCCGTTTAGGTCATATTGGTGTAAAGCGCATGAAGAAACTCCATGCTGATGGGCTTTTGGAATCACTTGATTATGAATCAATTGATGCTTGCGATCCATGCCTCATCGGCAAGATGACTAAAACTCCATTCTCCGGAACAATGGAGCGAGCAACTGACTTATTGGAAATAATACATACTGATGTATGCGGTCCGATGAGTGTTGAGGCTCGCAACGGGTATCATTATTTTCTGACCTTCATAGATGATTTGAGCAGATATGGGTATATCTACTTAATGAAACATAAGTCTGAAACATTTGAAAAGTTCAAAGGATTTCAGAGTGAAGTAGAGAATCATCGTAACAAGAAAATAAAGTTTCTATGATCTGATCGTAGAGGCAAATATTTGAGTTACGAGTTTGGCCTTCAATTAAAATAATGTGGAATAGTTTCACAAACTCATGCCACTTGGAACACCACAACATAATGGTGTGTCCGAACATCATAACCGTACTTTATTGGATGTAGTGCAATCTATGATGTCTCTTACCAATTTACCACTATCGTTTTGGGGTTATGCATTAGAGACAGCTGCATTCAAGTTAAATAGGGACCATCTAAATCCATTGAGACAACACCTTATGAACTGTGGTTTCGCAAGAAACCAAAGTTGTCGTTTCTTAAAGTTTGAGGTTGCGATGCTTATGTGAAAAAGCTTCAACCTGATAAGCTCGAACCTTAATCGGAGAAATGTGTCTTCATAGGATACCCAAAAGAAACTATTGGGTACACCTTCTATCACAGATCCGAAGGAAAGACATTTGTCGCTAAGAATGGATCCTCGTAGGTCATGATGATCACCTACACCAATTAGTGAGGAAGTTAATGATGATGATCATGAAACTTCAGATCAAGTTATTACCAAACCTCGTAGGTCAACCAGAGTACGGTCCGCACCAGAGTGGTATGTTAATCCGGTTCTGGAAGTCATGTTACTAGATCATGACAAACCTACGAACTATGAGGAAGCGATGATGAGCCCAAATTCCGCAAAATGGTTTAAGGCCATGAAATCTGAGATAGGATCCATGTATGAAAACAAAGTATGGACTTTGGTGGAATTGCCCGATGATCGGCAAGCCATTGAGAATAAATGGAACTTCAAGAGGAAGACGAACACTGATGGTAGTGTTACTATCTACAAAGCTCGACTTGTCGCGAAAGGTTTTTGACAAGTTCAAGGTGTTGACTACGATGAGATTTTCTGACTCGTAGCAATGCTTAAGTCTGTCTGAATCATGTTAGCAATTGCCTCATTTTATGAAATCTGGCAAATGAATAACAAAACTGCATTCCTTAATGGATTTCTTAAAGAAGAGTTGTTTATGATGAAACCAGAAGGTTTTCTTGATCCTAAAGGTGCTAACAAAATGTCCAAGCTCCAGCGATCCATCCATGGACTGGTGCAAAGCATCTCAGAGTTGGAATATACGCTTTGATGAGTTGATCAAAGCATATGGTTTTATACAGACTTGCGATGACAAGCATGTATTTACAAGAAAGTGAGTGGGAGCACTACAACCTTTCTGATAAGTATATGTGAATGACATATTGTTGATCGGAAATGATGTAGAATTTTCTGGAAAGCATAAAAGGAGTGTTTGAAAGGAGTTTTTCAAAGAAAGACCTCGATGAAGCTGCTTACATATTGAGCATCAAGATCTATAGAGATAGATCAAGACGCTTGATAAGTTTTTTCCATGAGTACATACATTGACAAATTTTTGAAGTAGTTCAAAATGGAACAGTCAAAGAAGGAGTTCTTTCCTGTATTGCAAGGTGTGAAATTGAGTAAGACTCAAATCCCGACCACGGCAGAAGATAGAAAGAGAATGAAAGTCATTCTCTATGCCCCAACCATAGGTTCTGTAAAGTATGCCTTGTTGTGTACCAGATCTATTGTATACCCTACACTGAGTTTGGCAAGGGAGTACAATAGTGATCTAGGAGTAGATCACTAGACAACGGTCAAAATTATCCTTAGTGGAATAAGGATATTGTCGGTGTCAAAACCGGCGGATCTCGGGCAGGGGATCCCGAGCTGTGCGTCTAGGCGGATGGTAATAGGAGACAAGGGACACGATGTTTTTACCCAGGTTCGGGCCCTCTCGATGGAGGTAAAACCCTACTCCTGCTTGATTAATATTGATGATATGGGTAGTACAAGAGTAGATCTACCACGAGATCAGAGAGGTTAAACCCTAGAAGCTAGCCTATGGTATGATTGTTGTTGTCCTACGGACTAAACCCTCCGGTTTATATAGACACCGGAGGGGGCTAGGGTTACACAGAGTCGGTTACAATGGGAGGAGATCTACATATCCATATTGCCAAGCTTGCCTTCCATGCCAAGGAAAGTCCCATCCGGACACGGGACGAAGTCTTCAATCTTGTATCTTCATAGTCCAACAGTCCGGCCAAAGGTCATAGTCCGGCTGCCCGGACACCCCCTAATCCAGGACTCCCTCAGGAGCCCCTGAGCCAGGCTTCAATGATGACGAGTCCGGCATGCAGATTGTCTTCGGCATTGCAAGGCGGGTTCCTCCTCCGAATACTTCATAGAAGATTTTGAACACGAGGATCGTGTCCGGCTCTACAAAACAAGTTCCACATACCACCGTAGAGAAAGAGAGTATTTTCACAAATCTAATATGCTGACGTATTCTGTAGCATGACATCACACCACAGCCAAGCCTTCTTTTGAATCGTTTTTTGCTGTCCCACCTCAGTGCATTTTTCGAGGCGGTTTCCTTGGCACGTCTTGTCGAAGCAGAGATCGTGTCCCCTTATCGCGGGATTCTCATCAATATGGGCGTGGGTAACCCAACCGTGCCATTGATTACGGCGCTTGAGGGATAAGCAAGTTTTACCAGGCTGGTGAGGACGCATAGTTTCGTCCGCCCATATAAGGGGATAAGGATTCACCCTTTCATCCATGCCTTCTTCTCCTTTGCTCATCCATTTTCGCACACTCGAGCTCCAGTGCCCAAGTCCACATTTCCCACCTCAACCTTCTCCAACCATGTCCGGAGCGGGAGGCAGGTGGATGGTCTCCTCTGTCACGGAGGGACACAACAAGAAGCTGAGGAGAGCCGGATACCTGCCCGACGACATCGCGCACCGGCTCCCAGATGAGGGGCAACTCATCCCCACCCCAGGCCCCATGAGAGGGTAGTGTTCCTCACCCATTTCCTCCATGGACTGGGCTTCCCTCTCCACCCATTCGTCCGGGGGCTCATGTTCTACTACGGCATGGACTTCCACAATCTGGCCCCGAACTTCATCCTCAACCTCTCGGCGTTTATCGTGGTGTGCGAGGCCTTCCTCTGCATCAAGCCCCACTTCGGCTTATGGCTGAAGACCTTCAATGTCAAGCCGAAGGTAGTGAGCGGCCGCCAGGCGGAGTGCAGAGACGCCATGGTGGGCAAGATGCCCAACGTGACATGGCTCGAGGGCTCCTTCGTGGAGACCATAAAGGGGTGGCAATCGGGGTGGTTCTACATCACCGAGCCGCGTGACCCTGAATGGGTAGCGGCCCCCGAGTTCCGATCTGGCATCCCCACGCGGCTCACCTCCTGGCAAGAGAACGGCCTGTCCTGGGGTAATTCGGGAGAGCTGACCGGACTCCAAACATGTGTCCAAAACCTGGTGAGCAAGAAGCTCAAACTCGTCAACGTAGTCCAGGTCATGCTCATCTGCCGGATCCTCCCGTGTCAACAACGGGCTTTCAACTTGTGGGAGTTCGACCCAGCCCAGCACCAAACTCTGATCAGGCTCTTCGACACAACACACGAGCATGCCTGGAAGGTGCTATTCAAGGGCACCGAGGTTCCTCCCCCCCTTACGGAAGATCGCGGATTCAGCGTGAAGCGCCAAGCCAGTGCGGTAAGCGGTTTTACCTCTTACAGGATACTTGTTTTTCATAGTTTGACTCTATGCGGGATCTAAGCTCCCATACCTTTGACAGGACTGGCAGGAGACGGCCGGACAGATCGACTGTCCGGCTCCTTTGCCCGAAGGCCTAGTAGACGCCCGCTTGGCGGAGCTACTGGTTCCGGCACCCTACGTGGTGCCGGAGAAGAAGGCCAAGAAGAAGGCCACGGGAACCCGAAAGAGTTCCCGGCGCCCGGTGGTGTCGGACTCATCGTCCGATGACTCCGAGGCTCACTCCTCCCATGAAGACGAGGAGGAGGAAAGAGAGGTTTCTTCCCCAGCAGCGGGAGAAAAGAAAAGGAAGGCCGCCCCAACTTGGGAGGTCGGAAGGTCCAAGAAGGTAAGGACCCTTCCTTCGGACTACTCCACCAACGCCGCCGACAACGAAGAGGAGTGGCCGCCCAGGGCCAAGCCCCTGGCGAAGTTGTAAGTATTCGGACACCAGAGTGACTCATAGCGTTCCTTTATTGCACAGCTCCTCCTGACGCCGAATATAATTATGCAGTCCGCCCCGAGCCCGGCTCGACGTATCATCGAGCGGTTCCTTGGGTTCGTCGGATGTGAATAGCATTTCACTTCCGGCCGCCTCCTCCCCTCATCCTACGGATAATGCCGAGGTATTGTGTCAGGGGGTTCCCAACCGAGGGGAGGTGGGCCTGGGGGCGCCTCAAGGAGACCTCCCGGACTCCAGGCGCAAGGGGAGCAAGGCTCCCAAGGGTTCCAAGTCCGGCCCTGGGCCGGACACCGCACCTGAACCTTTAGTGATTCCAGACTCCGGCAGACGGCCCCCTACTAAGAAGGGCAAGCCTACCACGCCGGTGACCCCCGTCCAGCCGGAGGCACCGGATAACTTGCTGGAGGTGCTTAACGGCGCCTCCATCGACGAGGAGCACCGCACTATTATGAGTGCGGTGATCCAGAAAGTTCAGTCCGCCAAGAGCGGGCTGACTGAAGCTTGTGCCAGCCCGCTGACAGGCTTTGAGGTATGTAAAAAATATATGAAAATATTACCGCGTAGACAGTAGCCCCTGATGCTCTGTTCGGTGTTCACAAAGAAAAGCCGGATAGAGGATCTAATAATATTCGCAGGAGTCTAACATGATTATGTCGATATGCGCGTGTAGGCTTCGCTGCTGACCTCTGCCGCACTGACTGCAGAGGTTGATGCGCTGAAGCAGAACCTCGAGCGGTCCGAGAAAGAGCTCGGCCTTGCCAAGAAGCGGCTCGATGAAAGGATCGAGAAGAGGTGTCTAGAGGGGGGTGATTAGACACTAAGTACCAAAAGTTGCAGTTTTTAATATTCTTAAGTTTAGGTGGAGTTTAGGCACAAGTTTAACAAACACAATACATATCAAGCAAGCATGCAATGAGTATATGAGCAGCGGAAAGTAAAGCATGCAACTTGCAAGAATGTAAAGGGAAGGGTTTGGAGTATTCAAACGCAATTGGAGACACGGATGTTTTTGGCGTGGTTCCGATAGGTGGTGCTATCGTACATCCACGTTGATGGAGACTTCAACCCATGGAGGGTAACGGTTGCGCGAGTCCATGGAGGGCTCCACCCACGAAGGGTCCACGAAGAAGCAACCTTGTCTATTCCATCATGGTCGTCGCCCACGAAGGACTTGCCTCACTAACGGTAGATCTTCATGAAGTAGGCGATCTCCTTGCCCTTACAAACTCCTTGGTTCAACTCCACAATCTTGTCGGAGGCTCCCAAGTGACACCTAGCCAATCTAGGAGACACCACTCTCCAAGAAGTAACAAACGGTGTGTTGATGATGAAATCCTTGCTCTTGTGCTTCAAATGATAGTCTCCCCAACACTCAACTCTCTCTCACAGGATTTGGATTTGGTGGAAAGAAGATTTGAGTGGAAAGCAACTTGGGGAAGGCTAGAGATCAAGATTCATATGGTTGGAATGGAATATCTTGAGCTCAACACATGAGTAGGTAGTTCTCTCTCGGCAAATATGTATTGGAAGTGTAGGCATGTTCTGATGGCTCTCTCCACGAATGAAGAGTGGGTGGAGGGGTATATATAGCCTCCACACAAAATCTAACCGTTACATACAATCTGCCAAACTCGGTGGG
Source organism: Triticum aestivum (assembly GCF_018294505.1). Lineage (NCBI taxonomy): Eukaryota > Viridiplantae > Streptophyta > Magnoliopsida > Poales > Poaceae > Triticum > Triticum aestivum. The sequence goes on from NC_057812.1 coordinate 82,917,468, forward strand.
ACCGAATCGTTAAACTCGGTCGGACTGATTTAGCAAACCTAGTGACCGTTAGGATTTTCGGTGGGACTGAGATGCAACTCGGTAGGACCGATATGGTTAGGGTTAGGGCATAACGTAATCTCGGTGTGACTGATTACACAAACTCGGTGGGACCGATTTTGGTAATAAGCTAACCAGAGAGTTGGTCAGGCAAACTCGGTGAGACCGATTACACAAACTCGGTGAGACCGATTGTGATAATAAGCTAACCTGAGAGTTTGCATTGTAATCTCGGTAGTACCGATTGCTCAAACTCGGTGAGACCGATTTTGGCAATGGACATACACAGTGAGATTGCAATCCCATCTCGGTGGGACCGAGATCCCTATCGGTGAAACCGATTTGCTAGGGTTTGTGGCAGTGTCTACGACATGTGAAACTCGGTGGCGCCGGATAGAAGGAATCGGTGGGGCCGAGTTTGACTTTCGGTTTAGGTCATATGTGGATGTGGGAAGATAGTTGAGGGTTTTGGAGCATATCACTAAGCACATGAAGCAAGAGGCTCATTAAACAACACCTCATCCCTCCTTGATAGTATTGGCTTTTCCTATAGACTCAATGTGATCTTGGATCACTAAAATAGAAAATGTAGAGTCTTCATCTTGAAGCTTGAGCCAATCCTTTGTCCTTAGCATCTTGAAGGGGTTCCACATCCTCTAGTTCATGCCACTCCATTGTTGAACTTATCTGAAACATACTAGGTGAAAGTGTTAGTCCAACAAGAGATATGTTGACATTAATTTCCAAAACCACCCTGGGAGCACTTGTGCTTTCAATCTCCCCCTTTTCGGTAATTGATGACAACATACATCAAAGCTTTAGATAAAGATATAGAGAATAGCAAGTAAAGCTTTGGAAAGACATGTAACATGCATAGGCTCCCCCTACATGTATGCAATCATATGAATATTGAATATAGGAGCATGTGAATGCATAAGCATGACAGAGTAAGCAATGTGTTACATGTATCTTGGCTATATGCATCAGAGCAAATGATGTGAATATGAGAAATGTACCTTCATGCTCATGAGTCCTTCTTGCAAACAGTATGTACATCAGCAAGAACTTATCATTCACATGACTGAGACGCATATACTTACCGTGTGGTCTTGAGTTGCTTAGGATGGGATGAACCTGCGCAAACAAGGTTAGATAATACAGATACACCTACTAACCAGAGCAAACAAGAGAAACCACAAGAGAACCAAGACTGGGATGACATGTAGAGTGAGTACTAAGTGCCACATTGGATATAGACATGTCCCCAAAGATAAAGATATGCAATTAGAGATTTCCTTCCCTTAGATGTCTTGCTCCCCCTGAATCTAACATGAGATATTGGGAGAAGATAGGGAACAGAAAATCAGGTCAATAGAAAATAAACAACAGAGCTTGAGCTAAAGCAAGCAAACAAACATGTCTTTCCCCTCTTAAAGACATGTGACATCTCTCCTCTTGAACACCAAGCATCTGGGGTCATTGATGATATTACTTTCTCTCCCCCTGAGTATTCTCTCTTTCTCCCCCTATAGGAAAGATTTAGCTTTGATGTGATCTCTCTCTCCCCCTTTGACATCAATTTCCAAGAAGGGTCTTTTGGACATGTGATACAAATGGGTTGGTCCTCGAGTCACAGAGCAAAGCAGCATGTCTAACATGATGCTGGTAGAGGACAAGAATCATTGAGTGGAGCTGGAGCAAACAGAAATCAGGAATAAGTGTCAAGTTGGTTTTCCTGTGATGAAATCGGTGACTCCGAGTTGTGTGCTTCGGTTGCACCGAACAATTTCGGTCAGGCCGAAGAGTACAAACCGGTGTGACCGAGTTTATTAGAGTGAAACCACTTGTCACCTCAGCTCACTAGACAAATAAGATCTCACAAGGATTTGTAAGGAATTAACTGAAAGATTTGCAATGAATTGGATGCAGAAAATGCAGAACAAAAAGCAAAGAAAAGAAACTAAAGGTTCTAGATGAAGTTTTTTTTTGAAAAAGGGGAAACACATATGCAAGAAACAAAAGCAATAACACAGAAAGGAACACAAGAGAACTTCATCTAGAGTTGGGCGGCGACAAAGTCACCTATGTTAGAGTATATTGACTTAGAAGTCAAGTGAGAGCACTTGATTATAGGTCATACTCATCATTTAAGCTCAAAATGGGGTTGCCATTTTTCGTTTAAGCATCTTGATGTATTCACATCTTGTCGAGTTTCTTTGACTCATGACTTGGAGTAAAGCTTCTCTAAGATGGAATAACATACGTTGGGTGGTGGTGTTGATCTTTCTCATGTAGTTGAACTTGTGTGGGTTGCTCAAGGTCGATGTAGTACCTACATGGGTTAGTCTTGCAAGGAAAAGCACTTGTGTATCCAAAATGACAATCATGAGACTCAACATAGAATTTGCCAAAGGATATGTTTGAATGGTTTCGTGCTTCCTTGTCTTCAACCACCATTGTGTAGAGACTTGGTGATGTAGAGATTGCTCAAGATGTGAGTGAGTTGCAATCTCATAGATTTAGATTCAACCAAGTACCTACACGGGTTAGATAACATGCGAGGTACAAATATATCCAAGACATGTGAATAGCATCATAAGAGAAATATCGAGGATTAGTCATAGGCTCATGCCACGCATGTATCAAATGGAGTTCCTACTCCAAGTTTGAAGAATCAATGATGCTCAATTAACCTCTCAACCTGCAAAACACTTTCTCATCAAGTGGTTTAGTGAATATATCCGCTAATTGCTTATCGGTGCGAACATGCTTAAGGTTAATGTCCCCTTTGGCAACATGATCTTGAATGAAATGATGACGAACTTCAATATGCTTAGTTCGAGAGTGTTGCACGGGATTGTGAGCAATCTTAATAGCACTTTCATTGTCACACAGCAATGGAACATGTTTCACATATATCCCATAATCTTTAAGAGTTTGGGTCATCCAAAGTAATTGAGCACAACATGAACCAGCGGCAATGTATTCTGCTTCGGCGGTGGATAAGGATACCAAGTTTTGTTTCTTGGAAGACCAAGACACAAGAGATCTACCAAGGAATTGACAAGTACCCGAAGTGGACTTTCTATAAACCTTGTCTCCGGCATAGTCCGAGTCGGAGTAGCCAACAAGATCAAAAGATGACCTCTTAGGATACCAAATGCCAAAATTTGGTGTATGAATTAAGTATCTCACTATCCTTTTCACAGCCTTAAGATGACATTCTTTAGGAGCAGCTTGATATCGTGCACACATGCACACACTTAGCATAATATCAGGACGAGAGGCACATAGATATAATAATGAACCAATCTTAGAGAGATAAACTTTTTGATCAACCGGTTCACCATCTTTGGTCAAATAAAGATGTCCACTAGTAGGCATGGGTGTAGTCATACCTTTGCATTCTTGCATATTGAACTTCTTGAATAATTCTTTGGTGTACTTTGTTTGAGAGACAAAAGTACCTTCCTTAGTTTTCTTGATTTGCAAACCGAGAAAGAATTTGAGTTCACTCATCATAGACATCTCAAACTTCTCCGACATTAGCTTTCCAAACTTCTCACTAAAATGAGGGTTAGTTGAACCAAATATGATATCATCAACATAAATTTGGCACACAAATAGTTCTCCATTAACCCTTTTAGTAAAAAGAGTAGAATCAATTTTACCAATTTGGAAGCCTTTTTCAGTAAGGAACTTGGTCAAGCATTTATACCATGCTCTAGGAGCTTGTTTAAGACCATAAAGAGCTTTGTGAAGTTTGTAAACATGATTAGGTTTCTTAGGATTAACAAAGCCGGGAGGTTGCTTAACATAAACTTCCACTTCAATTTTTCCATTTAGAAAAGCACTTTTAATGTCCATTTGGTACAAGGTGATATCATGGTGATTAGCATAGGCAAGTAAGATGCGAATGGACTCAAGTCTAGCAACGGGAGCATATGTCTCACCATAGTCCATACCTTCAACTTGTGTGTAGCCTTGGGCGACGAGACATGCTTTGTTGCGAACCACTTGTCCATCTTCATCCTGCTTGTTGCGAAACACCCATTTGGTACCAATGATGTTGTGGTTGTTGTTGGGCTTCTCGACAAATGTCCACACTTGATTTCTCTCAAAGTTGTGTAGCTCTTCATGCATAGCATTTATCCAATCCGGATCCTTCAATGCTTCTTCAACCTTCATAGGTTCAATGCTAGACATGAATGAGTAATGTTCACAAATGTTAGCTAAACGAGTTTTAGAGCGAGTGATTCTCCCGGTTTGGATATCATTGTAGATTTCCTCGATGGGATGATCTTTGGCAATTCTTTCTTGAACTCGTGTAAGCTTTTGCTTGGGTCGGGGTAGAACATCCTCTTCATCTTGTTCTTCTTCTTGGCCTTCTTCATTGTTGACGTTGTCGTTCTCTTGTCGTGGTGGAGAAGGAGGTTGTTGATGTTCATCTTGGTGTACTTCCTTGTTTTCTTCATCCTGGCGTGTCCCACTTGTGGATGCTTCCGTATCAACTCTTGGTTCACCTTGTCATGAGGTAGAAGCTTCCACTTGGACGGACGAGGTACTCTCCTTCATTTTCGTTGGACGAATCTTGCCAATGGACAAGTCTTGAATTGCTTCCGAAGGGTCTTTGTCTCCTACATCAATTGGCAATTGCTCTACTTGCGAGCCGTTAGATTCATCAAACTTCACATCTACCATCTCTTATACCTTTCGGGTGAAATTGTTGTAGACACGGTAAGTGCCAAAAGTGGTGTCTAGAGGGGGGGTGATTAGACACTAAGTGCCAAAAGTTACAGTTTTTAATATTCTTAAGTTTAGGTGGAGTTTAGGCACAAGTTTAACAAACACAATACATATCAAGCAAGCATGCACTAAGTATATGAGCAGCGAAAAGTAAAGCATGCAACTTGCAAGAATGTAAAGGGAAGGGTTTGGAGTATTCAAACGCAATTGGAGACACGGATGTTTTTGGTGTGGTTCCGAAAGGTGGTGCTATCGTACATCCACGTTGATGGAGACTTCAACCCACGGAGGGTAACGGTTGCACGAGTCCACGGAGGGCTCCACCCACGAAGGGTCCACGAAGAAGCAACCTTGTCTATTCCATCACGGTCGTCGCCCACGAAGGACTTGCCTCACTAGCGGTAGATCTTCACGAAGTAGGCGATATCCTTGCCCTTACAAACTCCTTGGTTCAACTCCACAATCTTGTCGGAGGCTCCCAAGTGACACCTAGCCAATCTAGGAGACACCACTCTCCAAGAAGTAACAAACGGTGTGTTGATGATGAACTCCTTGCTCTTGTGCTTCAAATGATAGTCTCCCCAACACTCAACTCTCTCTCACAGGATTTGGATTTGGTGGAAAGAAGATTTGAGTGGAAAGCAACTCGGGGAAGGATAGAGATCAAGATTCATATGGTTGGAATGGAATATCTTGAGCTCAACACATGAGTAGGTAGTTCTCTCTCGGCAAATATGTATTGGAAGTGTAGGCATGTTCTGATGGCTCTCTCCACGAATGAAGAGTGGGTGGAGGGGTATATATAGCCTCCACTCAAAATCTAACCGTTACACACAATCTACCAAACTCGGTGGGACCGAATCGTTAAACTCGGTCGGACCGATTTAGCAAACCTAGTGACCGTTAGGATTTTCGGTGGGACTGAGATGCAACTCGGTAGGACCGATATGGTTAGGGTTAGGGCATAACGTAATCCCGGTGTGACCGATTACACAAACTCGGTGGGAACGATTTTGGTAATAAGCTAACCAGAGAGTTGGTCAGGCAAACTTGGTGAGACCGATTACGCAAACTCGGTGAGACCAATTGTGATAATAAGCTAACCAGAGAGTTTGCATTGTAATCTCGGTAGTACCGATTGCTCAAACTCGGTGAGACCGATTTTGGCAATGGACATACATAGTGAGATTGCAATCCCATCTCGGTGAGACCGAGATCCCTATCGGTGAAACCGATTTGCTAGGGTTTGTGGCAGTGGCTATGACATGTGAAACTCAGTGGCGCCGGATAGAAGGAATCGGTGGGGCCGAGTTTGACTTTTGGTTTAGGTCATATGTGGATGTGGGAAGATAGTTGAGGGTTTTGGAGCATATCACTAAGCACATGAAGCAAGAGGCTCATTAAACAACACCTCATCCCTCCTTGATAGTATTGGCTTTTCCTATAGACTCAATGTGATCTTGGATCACTAAAATAGAAAATGTAGAGTCTTGATCTTGAAGCTTGAGCCAATCCTTTGTCCTTAGCATCTTGAAGGGGTTCCACATCCTCTAGTTCATGCCACTCCATTGTTGAACTTATCTGAAACATACTAGGTGAAAGTGTTAGTCCAATAAGAGATATGTTGACATTAATTACCAAAACCACCCAGGGAGCACTTGTGCTTTCACTCGAGGAGAACCAAGGTACGTAATGCCTTGTCTATTTGTGTATATATAGAAAATATGTAGTTGCAAAAAATGATAGAATCGTTATTGATGTGCTAGGGGCCACGAACGAGGTGGCGACCCTAAAGCAAGCACTATCCGAGGCCAAAGATAAAGCGGCCACGGAGTGCAGCGAGCTGGGGAGACAAGAGGCGCGGGTTGCCGAGGTGCAGCAAGAGCTCCAGGCTCGTGAAAAAGCATGAGAGTTTGGAGCTTGACTCGAAGACTCGTGAGTCCGAGCTCGCTGCGGCCCTCGAGAGCGCCAAGTCTGCCAAGGCCGAAGCCCAAAAAGCCCTCCAGGAAATTGAGGCGATGAAGAAGATAGCGGCGGGTAAGGCCTTCATTATGCAAAGCAAGCATGTGAAAGTAAATTACTTGTTACTTACCCTAGTCCGGAGCTCTCCAGGAGCGTTCGCTGATTTGCCCCGCAGCGTGTCCGATACTGCCACCTACTACCGGGCCGAGGAAGGGAGCTCGACGGAGAAGGTGTTCTGGTCTCAGTATGCTGAGACCGAACACCCGGTGCCCTTGAGCGACCAGCTGAAGAAACTGGTCGAGCTTCATAAGGTGTCCGAACAGGCCATGAAGGGTCTCATAGTCCGGCTGTGGCCTGGAGAGGCCCTGCCTGGGAGCTACTTCGGGCTGGTGAGGCGGCTGGCGGATGCCTGTCCATGGCTTGAAGTCATCAACTGCTCCGTGCGGGCGCCCGTAGGGCGCTTGCCCGTGCTAAAGTACACTGGGGCAAGATGGATGCTGAGAAGCTGGTGAAGGACGGGCCACCGCGGGGCAAGAAGCATCGCCACCCCGAGATGTACTATGAGGGCATCCTGAAGGGTGCCCGCCTTGTGGCGGATGAATGTTCCAAGGATGTAATATTTGAGTAAACTCGCTCGTGTGATCCTGTACGCTGAAAACTTGTTCATATGCGCTATGCAACACTTGTTTTAATTTAAAATATTACCTTCTATGCAGCCGTTTATTAAATCTAAGAGATGGCGAGTCGTCGGCTTCTGCCCCCATGCCACGAGTGCTGGGGTGTTCGGGATAAACCTTAGCACTCCTTTTCCCATTCTTGGGTCCTTCGAGGGAGGTGCTCAGCACAACGAACAAGGCAAACGGACTATAATGCGTTATCACTCTCACTTAGCCAGAGAATTCTATAATTTTAAATTTCGGCAAAGCCCCTAGTGTTCGGAAGACCGAGTTCGAGGCACTATACACGCCTAGGCCGGACAAATCCGACTCCTCGCTCTAAGCGGCATGAGTCTTTAGGGACTCGAAACCTCTCGAACAGCGACCAGCTCTCGCCCTATCATGACAGTCAGTTTTAGCTTTCTCTACTGAGGTGCTTAGCCTAGCTGAACCGGGGCACAATCGTAGTAGTTCTCCCAATGCTACCTTAGCCGATATAGCGGAACGTAAGGTACCAAAACATGGGAGCCGGGCAAACCCAACTATTGACCAAAGACATGATTCGAGCTGATGCATATAATGCTATAAGTTCGGAGTGCCGCACTTATGAAAGTGTTCGGACTTCTCACGCCGTATTATGGGGTGCTTGAGCCCCTGGCGTATTGGCCGTACCAAAGTGTACAGGTGCTTAATGTCATGAATGAACATATATACATAAAAAGGAATGAGTAGAGAATGCAATAATAGACTAAGGCTAAGCATTGTTTATTCGAGAAAAGTGCATTAAAAGTAGAACGATACAAATAGCGTGGTAAGTAGGAGATGGGACTATTTAACATGTCCCCTCCAGGGGCGAGCTGCGGAATGGCATGTAAAACAGGTATTTTGCTCGTTATAGAGACCACCTGGGAGTTCCATAGTGCAGCGTAGCTTTCTGCCTCCCTGGTTGTTGTATCGTGTGTTCGGCAATTGTACTGCTGATCAGGTCTTCTGGAGAGTAAAGTCCTAATGAGAAAAAATGATAAAATCAGCAGCCCCTAGTGCGGTTGAGCCACATTTTGGGCGTGCTGTGATAGTGCCCATCCCCCTGTGCCCATGGTATTTTCAGAGTGTAATTATGTACGCGTAGCACGGATTTCGCTGTTTCACGAGGGTTGGGGTTGGGGCCGCATTGCTACGCTTGCTCGGAATGTGCCAGGCGGTCTTGTTGTAGGTTACTCCGGGTGCGCTTGACCATGTCCGGACGTTTTATCGCCGGACTGGAGAATTGCCTTGAGAGGCTGCTTTGTACTTCCGCTGCGAGGGCCGCTGTGTGCTCCTCCATTCGGAGAGAGCGTTCGGTGTTTCCATTGACCGTAATGACTCCCCGAGGTCCTGGCATCTTGAGCTTGAGGTATGCATAGTGCGGCACCGCATTGAACTTTGCAAATGCGGTTCGCCCGAGCAGTGCGCGATAGCCACTGCGGAACAGGACTATATCGAAGATTAACTCCTCGCTTCGGAAATTATCCGGGGATCCGAAGACCACTTCAAATGTGACTGAGCCTGTGCAATGGGCCTCTACACCTGGTATGACACCCTTAAAGTTCATCTTTGTGGGTTTGATCCTTGAGGGATCTATGCCCATTTTGCGCACCGTGTCCTGATAAAGCAGGTTCAGGCTGCTGCCGCCATCCATGAGGACTCGAGTGAGGTGAAATCCGTCGATAATTGGGTCTAGAACCAATGCGGCAAATCCGCCGTGGCAGATAATAGTGGGTGGTCCCTGCGATCAAAAGTGATCGGGCAGGAGGACCATGGGTTGAAATTTGGGGCGACTGGCTCCAACGCGTATACGTCCCTTAACGCACGCTTCCGCTCCCTCTTGGGGATGTGGGTTGCATATATCATGTTCACCGTCCGCGCTTGTGGGGGAAAAGCCTTCTGTCCTCTATTGTTCGGCGGCCGAGGCTCCTCCTCGTCGTCGCTATGTAGTCCCTTGTCTCTGTTTTCGACATTTAACTTGCCTGCCTGCTTGAACACCCAACAATCCCTGTTGGTGTGATTGGCTGGCTTTTCGGGGGTGCCATGTATGTGACACGAGCGATCGAGTATACGGTCCAAACAGGACGGGCCCGGAGTGCTTCTTTTGAATGGCTTTTTCCGCTGACCGGGCTTGGAGCCTCTGAATCCGGCATTAACTGCCATATCCTCAGCATTGTCGTTGTTAATGCGGCGCTCGTGCTTGTTGCGACGCGACCTGCCATTGTTGTCCTTGGTATCCGAATTACCAGGGTTCTTTGACATGTTATTGCTGCGAGCCAGCCAGCTGTCTTCTCCCACGCAAAAGCGGGTCATGAGTGTCGTGAGGGCTGCCATAGATTTCGGCTTTTCCTGTCCAAGGTGCCGGGCAAGCCACTCGTCGCGGATGTTATGCTTGAAGGCCGCTAGGGCCTCTGCATCCGGACAGTCGACAATTTGATTTTTCTTGGTTAGGAACCGTGTCCAGAATTGTCTGGCCGATTCCTTTGGCTGCTGAATTATGTGGCTCAGGTCATCGGTGTCTGGCGGTCGCACATAGGTGCCCTAGAAATTTTCAAGGAATGTGGCTTCCAGGTCTTCCCAACAACCAATGGATTCTGCTGGCAAGCTGTTAAGCCAATGCCAAGCTGGTTCTTTAAGCTTGAGTGGGAGGTATTTGATGGCGTGTAGATCATCGCCACGGGCCATGTGGCTATGAAGGATATAGTCCTCAATCCATACCGCATGATCTGTTGTGCCATCGTATGATTCAATATTTACGGGTTTGAAACCCTCTGGGATTTGATGATCCATTACTTCATCTATGAAGCATAGCGGATGTGCGGCACCTCTGTACTGGGCTATATCACGACGTAGCTCAAATGAGTTCGGCCCGGCCGGATTTACTTTTGCTGTATCTGGCGTGACGGTTATCGTCTCGTGTCGTGGGGCGCCCACGTGATCCATAGATTGATCTTGTTTTCCTTGCTTTGGTCCTCCAACATATCTCGCAGGTCTAGCGCATTTCCCCATGCCTTGGTATATTTTTAGCGACGCCGGGGTGCGGCTTGAGTTGTGGGCCGAGAGGCCTCTCTGTCGCGGCCACGAGGTGGCCGGTCAGCCGCGTCATGCGCTAGAGATGTAGGTGTAGATGCTTCCTCCTCTAATCGGGGCAGCAACCTGCGTTTTGGGTAGCTCTTGGAGGGGCGTTCGAGTTCGTATTCCTCGGCCGCAAGAACTTCAGTCCATATGTCGGCTAGCAAGTCTTGATCAGCTCTAAGTTGCTGCTGTTTTTTCTTAAGGCTACTAGCCGTGGCCGTAAGCCTTCGCTTGAAGCGCTCTTGCTCGACGGGATCCTCAGGCACGATAAATTCGTCGTCATCGAGGCTTGCCTCGTCTTCGGAGGGAGGCATGTAATTATCATCCTCCTCCTCTCTGTCTGCCGCTCTCTCAGGGGGGCTGGCTTCTCCATCCTCCTGTGCTGAATCTTGCTGGAGGGGGTTGTCTTCGGCACTGTCCGGAGTGTTATTATCTCCTGTGCCGGAATCACCGCTTTTGCTCTGGCGGGACTTAGAGTGGAGCCGCTGACGTCGGCGCTTGGGTTGCTTCTTGGAGGGGTTATCCTCCGTTGCTCCGTCGCCATTTCCTTCTTTGGGTGTGTCCACCATATATATGTCATATGACGAGGTGGCTTTCTAGTGCCCTATAGGCGCTGGTTCCTGTTCGTCTCCTACATCATCATCCATACCGTCGATGTCCTCGGAGTCGAAGTCGAGCATGTCGCTTAAATCATCGACAGTGGCTATGAAGTGGGTGGTGGGTGGGCGTTGAATTTCTTTGTCGTCCGCATCCCAATCTTCATTGTCGTCATAATCCGGCCAGGACTCTCCTGACAAAGAGAGAGACCATAGTGAATTCAGTATGTCGCCGAAGGGCGAGTGCTGAAAGATATCTATGGCGGTGAACTCCATGATCGGTGCCCAATCAGATTCGATTGGCAGGGGCGTGGAGGGTTCAGAGTCTGGAGAAGAATCTGGCAATGTGGAGTCACATGCCTCGCGAAGGATAAGGCTGGTGTTTGGCTCAATCGCCATTGAGACTGCAGCCTCCGCGGCGGGGTCTAGCCACCCGCCCTCGGTCGGTGCAGTTGGCTCCGAATTAAAGGTCGGAGCGGATGCGGGTGCGGCCTCCAGGGCACTGTTCGGCGGCAGAGCTAAATCGTGCCCATCCTGACAGTGCGACGCACTCGGCAGGGGCTCGAACCCATCAAAGATCAAGTCTCCGCGGATATCGGCCATGTAGTTTAAGCTTCCAAATCTGACCTGATGGCCAGGGGCGTAGCTTTTAATCTGCTCCAGATGGCCAAGCGAATTGGCCCACAGTGCAAAGCCGCCGAACACGAAGATCTGTCTGGGGAGAAAAGTCTCACCCTGGACTGCATCGCTGTTGATGATCGTAGGAGCCATCGGGCCTAAAGATGACGACACAGAGGAACTCTCAATGAAAGCACCAATGTCGGTGTCCAAACCGGCGGATCTCGGGTAGGGGGTCCCGAGCTATGCGTCTAGGCGGATGGTAACAGGAGACAAGGGACACTAAGTTTTTACCCAGGTTCGGGCCCTCTCGATGGAGGTAAAACCCTACTCCTGCTTGATTAATATTGATGATATGTGTAGTACAAGAGTAGATCTACCACGAGATCAGAGAGGCTAAACCCTAGAAGCTAGCATATGGTATGATTGTTGTTGTCCTATGGACTAAACCCTCCGGTTTATATAGACACCGGAGGGGGCTAGGGTTACACAGAGTCGGTTACAATGGGAGGAGATCTACATATCCGTATTACTAAGCTTTCCTTCCACGCCAAGGAAAGTCCCATCCGGACACTGGACGAAGTCTTCAATCTTGTATCTTCATAGTCCAACAGTCCGGCCAAAGGTCATAGTCCGGCTGCCCGGACACCCCCTAATCCAGGACTCCCTCAGATATGTTTCTCGATTATGGAGGTGACAAAAGGTTTGTCATAAAGGGTTACATTGATGCAAGTTTTGACACTGATCCAGATTACTCTAAGTCTCAATCTGGATACAAATTGAAAGTGGGAGCAATTAGCTAGAGTAGCTCCATGCAGAGCATTGTTGACATAGAACTTTGCAAAATACATACGGATCTGAATATGGCACACCCATTGACTAAACTTCTCTCACAAGCAAAACATGATCACACCTTACTACTCTTCAGGTGTTCATCACATGGCGATGTGAACTAAGCTTACTGACTCTAGTAAACCCTTTGAGTGTTGGTCACATGGCGATGTGAACTATGGGTGTTAATCACATGGTGATATGAACTATTGGTGATAAATCACATGGCGATGTGAACTAGATTATTGACTCTAGTGCAAGTGGGAGACTGAAGGAAATCTGGCCTAGAGACAATAATAAAGTTATTATTTATTTCCTTATTTCATGATAAATGTTTATTATTCATGCTAGAATTGTATTAACCGGAAACTTAGTACATGTGTGAATACATAGACAAAACAAAGTGTCCCTAGTATGCCTCTACTTGACTAGCTCGTTTATCAAAGATGGTTATGTTTCCTAACCATAGACATGTGTTGTAATTTGATGAATGGGATCACATCATTAGGAGAATGATGTGATGTACAAGACCCATTCGTTAGCTTAGCATTATGATCGTTGCAGTTTCATGGCTACTGCTTTCTTCATGACTTATACATGTTCCTCAGACTATGAGATTATGCAACTCCCGAATACCGGAGGAACACCTTGTGTGCTATCAAATGTCACAACGTAACTGGGTGATTATAAAGATGCTCTACAGGTGTCTCCGATGGTGTTTGTTGAGTTGGCATAGACCGAGATTAGGATTTGTCACTCCATGTATCGGAGAGGTATCTCTGGGCCCTCTCGGTAATGCACATCACTATAACCCTTGCAACTATTGTGACTAATGAGTTAGTTGCGGGATGATGCATTACAGAACGAGTAAAGAGACTTGCCTTGAACTAGGTATGAGGATACCGATGATTGAATCTCGGGCAAGTAACATACCGATGACAAAGGGAACAACATATGTTGTTATGCGGTTTGACCGATAAAGATCTTCGTAGAATATGTAGGAGCCAATATGAGAATCCAGGTTCCACTATTGGTTATTGACCGGAGATGTGTCTTGGTCATGTCTACATAGTTCTCAAACCCGAGGGTCCGCACGCTTAACGTTCGATGATGATTTGTATTATGAGTTATGTGATTTGATGACCGAAGTTTGTTTGGAGTCCCGGATGAGATCGGGGACATGACGAGGAGTCTCGAAATGGTCGAGAGGTAAAGATCGATGTATTGGTAGGATATATTTGGACATCGAAAAGGTTCCGAGTGATTCGGGTATTTTTCAGAGTACCGGAGAGTTACGGGAATTTGCCGGGAGAAGTGTTGGGCCTTATTGGGCCATACAGGAATAGAGGAGGCAGGCCAAAGGGAAGGAGGCGCGCGCCCCCCATGGGTCCGAATTGGACTAGGGGAAAGGGGGTGGCGCCCCCCTTGCCCTTTCCTACTCCCTCTCTCTTTCCCTCTTTCTTCTCTCCTACTCCGGAAAGGAAAAGGGGAATCCTACTAGGACTTGGGAGTCCTAGTAGGACTCCCCACACTTGGCGCGTCCCCTCTAAGGCCAGCCTCCTCCTCCTCCCTCCTTTATATACGTGGGCAGGGGACACCCCAAAGCCACAACAGACAATCTCTTAGCCGTGTGCGGTGCCCCCTCCACAGTTACACACCTCGGTCATATCTTCGTAGTGCTTAGGTGAAGCCCTACGTTCGTAACTTCATCATCACCATCACCACGCTGTCGTGCTGACGGAACTCTCCCTCGGCCACAACTGGATGAAGAGTACGAGGGATGTCATGCATCGAGCTGAACATGTGCTGAACATGGAGGTGCCATACGTTCGGTGCTAGGGTCGGTCGGATCGTGAAGACGTATGACTACATCAACTGCGTTGATAAAACGCTTCCTCTTTTGGTCTACGAGGGTATGTGGACACACTCTCCCGCTCATTGCTATGCATCACCTAGATGGATCTTGTGTGTGCGTAGGAATTTTTTTGAAATTACTGCGTTCCCCAACAGTATTGACATCAGATTAAAGAGTGGCATGAAACCTAATTAAGATGGCTTATGGAGAAATTTAAAACTGTAAAGTTCTTTGTCTCATCGAAGCGGACGATTTTGATATAAAAATCATTCCCATCCGAGGTCGTATGCGAGTTGTACAATCAAAATTGTGTGCCACGGCACTGCATGGCCGGATCATCCGGATCGGGGTCCAGATCATCCGGCCGAGGGCCGAACAAACAAACCAAAGAATAGAAGCATAAAGATGAAGCCGGATGATCTGGCTGTAGTCCTAGATGATCCGGGTAGAGGCCGGACGGTCCGGACAAAGACCGGACGTCCGGAGAACTTTTTCTGCTGCAGACTTTATAAAAATTCCCGAAACATCCTCAAGATGACCGCAAATCAAAAAGTGTTCAACCGCAAACTTGTGTGTCTCGTCGAAACGATTGGTTGTGGTATACAAATCATCTTAATCCAAGTTCATATAAAAAAGTTACAACCCGATTAGTGGACTATTGTCAAAAATCTGGGCTTGGCCGGATCATTCGGGCCTAGAGCCGGACATCCGGGCCGAATGTCGTGAGAAGTCTGAATTTGGTTAGATTTTGATGATTTGGATGGCAAGGCAAGTAATTTTCTTGTACGGGAAGTCCATCCGCCTCTTATATAGATAAGAGGTGACGGCCGATTGAACAACACATAATCGACAAAATCATCTACCACGTTTTATCTTTTATCTTCTCCCTTGTTCTTCTTCTTCCTTGTTCTTCGTTCATTCTTCTTTTTGCAGGGCGGTGAACCTCGAGGTCCTAGGGGCGATCAGGTCGGCCTAGGGCAGCCCATAGACACCACGCACCCTGACGAGGTCCCTCCCGGGCGTGTGGGGTTTCGGGTCCTGAAGAGCATCCGCCGGCTGTCCTGCGTATCATGCTGTCGGTCGGGTCTCCTTCATCGTGAGCTGCGGTGTATCACCCCCGGCGTCGAGGGTACACGGTGACGTGTTCATGTGCAAACACACTTTTTGGTGACTCCGCTAGGGAACGAAGCTTTGAACGTTCTCTAGCCCGTTCTTGCTATGAAGAGATCGTCATCTAGGGTTTGCAATCCACAAAGGTAATATGAATACCCAATTCCATACTGTAGATGCAAATAATTCATATTGTGTTACTAGATCGTTCAATGAGTATACTCTATCGGCCAGACCTAGTTTTTTTAATCATGCATCTAATTATGTGCAAAGGCCGATTCAAAGTAATTTACATGCTTCAACTTTTTATGATACTAATAACATGTACCATATGTACTCCAACTCTCATGCATCGGCAACCCCACAAATCGTTATGCCGATGAACGATATGATGAGTTTGGTCGATCAAGCTGAAACACCTCGTGTAAGAACTTCCAATGGCATGCAGAAAAGTGTTTCACCTTTTTATTTAACAACAACTAATTTGCAATATACTAGTTCAACCATGCCGATGGATGGGAGAATTGGCCATGCTACTACTAGCTATTCGACCAATTACTCTCAACCATCATATGCTACACCTCTTGTTAGTAAATTTTCAGCACCGTACGCAACTGTAGATGTTCATAATTCAGCCCCGCACTTTCATGGTCATAGCCAAATAAGTGTAAATTTTGAAGGAACCCATGTGTCGTCATCTAATACTGTAGTATATAATACATGCTCTATGCAATTTGAGAATTTCGGCAACACTCACGAATCATTGCCGAAAGAATCTGAAAGTATCATGGAGCAATCCCTTCCAGAAGCGGTTGTGGCTGCATTAAAAAAGAGCTTGGCACAAAACAAGAGGATTAGTGCTCTTTGCCTTGAGAAATATGAAAAGGGGTTGTTTCCTGATTATGCTGCAATAAATGCTAGAGTATTGCAAGAAGATGAAACTTCATCAATTGATAGAATTGGCGAGAGACCATATGGTTATACATCAGTGCATACACCTCCACCTAGTACCGCAGCATATTATACACCCCCTACACAGTTGCAAAATTTTGACAACACTAACAGTTCATTGCCGAAAGATCCTAAAAGCATTGGGGGGCAAACTAATCTAGAGCGGGCTAAAATTGAGAGAGGAGTTAAAGCTTTTCGCGATAGGGTGCAAGTACTTCGCCAAGAGAGAATTGATAGGGAATTAGCTCAAAGAAAAGAAGCCTTGCCAATTGCTATAACCGGTGAAAAGAATGATGATTCGAAAACTAAAAGTGCTTTGGTTGAAAAAACCGAATCAATTAGTATATATTTCGAATCCATCAAATCCAAAGAGGAAAGCATCACTGAGAAAGGGCATGGCAAGCATAGGAAAATAGCGGTGCTTGATTTTTCCGAAGTTAATGGAACCTACTTCCTGCCCTATGAGTTCCGTGCCGTAGAAATTGACAAGCCTTAAGGACAAGAACAAGTAGGTAAACAAAGTTCGGCTGACAAGGATCTTCAAAGTAATGATGCATGGAATCAAGAAAAAGATGATGATAAGGAGTTGGGGAGCCATCCAAAGATGGATCAAGATATTGTTCAAGTCACACCACCATCATGCTCTCCCAACATATTTGAAGAGGTATGCCTAGCAAGTAATATTCCTATTTCAGATTTGGTCGCAACTTCATAGTTGATGCATCGATTAGAAAAATCCTCATAAGTAATTTTGAAAGACCAATTAAGAAGGGTAATTTACTTCTTAGCAATAAAATTGTTATCGAGCATATCGGCAACCCATTGCGCCATTTATAAAGACGGATGGTGACTTATTGTTGCAGCCAAGGCTTTCCCTATTACTTTATCTAAAGTTCATATCTAATTGGGTAGTTTTGCTTATTTATTACTTGGCTTGCATTTGGTCTCAATTGAGACATGTTTGCTCTAACAATTTTCGCTTCAGAAATTTAAAGCCAAGGTTAAATTCTTTTGTGAAAACCGATGCCATTATGATATCTTATCGAAAGACATCGGATATAAGAGCAAAATGCATTGCATAGCCGAATGGGGAGAGTCCAAATCTGAACCATTCGTTTGCTTACCTCCAAAGCCGTTCTCACAGCAAGATTGGCTAGAAAATAAGAAGTATACCTTCAATTCAAGCATGTGTGATCAAATATTTGATTTGTTGGTGAAAATTAATTATATTAGAATTCTTGATCACAATGTCGAGCCATCTTTCCATGGATGAATGTATTGTAAGTTGCACGATTCGTTCAAGCATAATTTTGAGGATTGCAACATGTTTTGTCAAATAGTTAAATCGGCCATTGAAAAAGGACGATCGAAATTTGTTGAAACACCAAGAGATGACCAGTCTATTCCAATTGGTCCTGGTGGAAAAAAGTGTTGGGGAACGTGGTAATTTCAAAAATTTCCTACACACACGCAAGATCATGGTGATGCATAGCAACGAGAGGGGAGAGTGTTGTCCACGTACCCTCGTAGACCGAAAGTGAAAGCGTTAGAACAACACGTTTGATGTAGTCGTACGTCTTCACGATCCGACCGATCCAAGTATCGAATGCACGGCACCTCCGAGTTCAGCACACATTCAGCTCGATGACGCCCCATGAGGGAGTCCTGGATTAGGGGGTGTTCGGGTAGCCGGACTATACCTTCAGCCGGACTCCAGGACTATGAAGATACAAGATTGAAGACTTCGTCCCGTGTCCGGGGGGGACTTTCCTTGGCGTGGAAGGCAAGCTTGGCGATGCGGATATTCAAGATCTCCTACCATTGTAACCGACTCTATGTAACCCTAACCCTATCCGGTGTCTATATAAACTAGAGGGTTGTAGTCCGTAGGGGAGAATCAACTCCATACACAACAATCATACCATAGGCTAGCTTCTAGGGTTTAGCCTCCTTGATCTCGTGGTAGATCTACTCTTGTACTACCCATATCATCAATATTAATCAAGCAGGAGTAGGGTTTTACCTCCATCGAGAGGGCCCGAACCTGGGTAAAACAAAGTGTCCCCTGTCTCCTGTTACCATCCGGCCTAGACGCACAGTTCAGGACCCCCTACCCGAGATCTGCCGGTTTTGACACTGACATTGGTGCTTTCATTGAGAGTTCCTCTGTGCCGTCACAATTAGGAAGGATGCGTTCTCCCGTCTTCAAAGACGACAATGTTGCTAAGGGAGCCTTGGCTGTCGGCCAAACCCTCCGGCTAGGTGGTTTCCTCATGACCGCTTGTTTGGCTGTTGCACCGACGGTGACCTCTCAGGTCATCAAAAGCAACCTACACGTCAGCTCGGAGCTCGTCGAGTAGTTAGATCCAATGGAGCTCTCTTCCGTAAACGAGCTCTTGGATCGCATCGCCACCCTGGGGGTTGCTACGGATTACGACCAGGTTGGGCTTAAGCCCGATCTAAGAGAAATTAACTCTCCCCAAGTCACCCACCACATTTCCCTGGTAGAGGCGCAGTGCGGCGACCCTTCATCTATTCTAAGGACTAGTTACGTCTGAATTCCCGATCCCTCCAAGCCGGATACCCGCGGAGGGGAGGATGTAACTCAAGACCTGAGCTTAGGGTCAGGCAACGGGCCGGATTCATTGGATAACGTCTAGGAATTCGAACTTCAGAGTTCGGAAACTCTTCGGCCTCTGAATCTTGGATTGGGTGAGGTTTCAGATTCAACAACACCGGCCCACCCGAACATAAGAGATCTCTCCCAAGTCAGGCAGAGGCCCGACGAAACAGTACATCATTACTGGGCCAGATTCCTCCTAGTTATGAACAAGATAAAGGATTACCGCGAGGGAGACGCAATATCACTCTTCTACAGTAATTACACGGACGAGGGAATCCTTAATGCCATAAGTCATCGTGATATTACACGCTTCATTGACTTGGCATCCATAGTACAAAAGTACTGTGCGATGGAAAGTGCCTGGAAAACCGAAACAAAATTTTGGGATAATCCGGCCTTGAATAATAATCCCGTCTGAACTAAGAGGGTGCATCATCATAAGACACCCGGAATAAATAGCAAAAAGCCAAAGCCCTTTACAGGGCATGGAACCATACTGGAAAGGTGGCTTGATGGACCCTGTAGAATTCACAGTACAGAGGACGCCACACCAACTCACAGCCTTAGAGCATGTTGGATACTCCGGCAGGTAGCCAAAATTGGCGAGGACCTCTTGAATCGGGAGGCCGCAGAAAGCCAGCCCGAGGACACCAGTACCGTTCTCACAGTCTTCGAGACTTTCGCATCAAACAATATGCGAAAAAGAACACTCCGCAACCTCGCCGAAGTCTATCAAGTTGCAACAATAAATCCATGGAGCGACACTGCCATTACTTTCAACGCAAGTAATGAACCTAGATTCCGAACAGCCCGAGCACCAGCCGCATTGGTCCTCAGTCCCATAGTGGACGGCTTTCGCCTCACCAAGGTGCTCATGGATGGAGGCAGCGGACTGAACCTCATTTATGAGGAGACCCTTCAAAAAATGGAAATAGACTGGAACCGCATCGAGCGAAGCAGCACAACCTTTAGAGGAATAATCCCCAGTCGGGAAGCGCGCTGCACGGGAAAAATCACACTAGATGTGGTGTTCGGCGCGCCGGATAATTACAGGTCCGAAGAAGTCACGTTTCAGGTGGCCCCGTTTAAAAGTAGACATCACGCCTTACTAGGGTGGGAAGCATTCACAATCTTCCAAGCAATACCCCATTACGGGTACATGAAGCTCAAGATGCCCGGGCCGAATGGAATTATCACTCTAGCTAGTGATCCGGACATAGCACTCCACGTCGAAAATAAGACGGCCGCATTAGCCCTTGAGGCACTATCCGAAGCCTTAGCGGCCGAGGAACTGACGGTGCTGCGCTCCACGGTTAACAGGGATGATGTGATACTCGACAAAAGATCTAAATCCACATCCTTCAAGCCAGCCGACGAAATAATCAAATTCCAGGTCCATCCAATGGACCCCAATAAAACAGCTTCCATCGGGGTATGATTGAACCCCGATGTAGACGCCGCACTGCGAGAATTCCTACGCGAAAATTGGGACATTTTCGCTTGGCACCCTTCAGACATGCCAGGGATCCCATGCGGGCTAGCCGAACACAGCCTAAATATCCTAAAAGGATTCAAACCGGTCAAACAAGCCCTTCGGCGTTTTTCCGAACCCAAGAGACAGGCTATGGGAGAAGAGCTAGCCAAGCTATTGGAGGCCGGATTCATTAGAGACATAAAACACCCGGACTGGCTAGCAAACCTGGTGATGGTACCAAAGAAGGACAAATCCTGGCGCCTGTGTGTCGATTTTAAAGACCTTAACAAGGCTTGCCCGAAGGATCCCTTCCCCCTCCCCCTTATCGATCAAATTATCGATGCCACCGCAGGACACGACTCGTTGTGTTTCCTCGACGCATACTCCGGTTACCATCAAATCAAGATGGCAGAATCAGACCAAGCTGCAACAGCATTCATCACACCATACGGCCCATTCTGCTTCAACACAATGCCATTCGGGCTAAAAAACGCTGGCGCAACATATCAGCGCATGATCCAGACATGTCTGGCAAATCAGATCGGCAAAACAGTGGAGGCATACGTGGATGATGTGGTCATCAAATCAAGACATGTCGAATCTCTAGTAGACGACTTGAGGCTCACATTCGATAACCTCCGAAAATACGACATTAAGCTCAACCCGGAAAAATGCGTCTTCGGCGTTCCAGCCGGAAAGCTCTTGGGCTTCATTGTATCCGGTAGAGGAACTGAAGCAAATCCAGCCAAGATCCGAGCTTTGTCACAATTGGATATCCCAAAGGACCTCAAACAAATACAAAAATTAATCGGATGCGTGGTGGCTCTAAGCCGCTTCATCTCCCGCTTGGGAGAAAAGGCACTATCCCTTTATCGCCTACTCCGGCGCACCGAACACTTCGAGTGGACGGATGCCACCACGGCCGGACTCGATGAAATAAAAGCCATATTGGCAACAAACACAGTCCTGGCCGCGCCTAACACCGGCGAACCAATGCTATTGTACATTGCAGCAACACATTAAGTTGTCAGCGCAGTGCTCGTTGTCGAGCGGGAAACGGACGGACACAAATTCCCCCTTCAAAGGCCGGTCTACTACGTGTCCACTGTCCTCACTCCATGCAAATCACGGTACCCGCATTATCAAAAAATTGCATACGCGGTATTCATGGCATCCCGAAAGCTACGACACTACTTTCAAGACTGTTCCATAACAGTAGCCTCGGAAGTACCACTTAACGATATTATCAGCAACCGCGATGCAACGGGCCGGATCGCAAAATGGTCCATCGAGCTCCTCCCGTTTGATATAACCTATAAGCCACGGCGAGCTATCAAATCACAAGTTTTGGCCGACTTCGTCGTAGAATGGACGGAGGCCGAACTCCCTAAAGAGTACGGCACATACTCAAACTGGATCATGCATTTCGACGACTCCAAAATGTTGGCCGGACTGGGGGCTGGCATCGTTTTGACGTCCCCAACAGGAGACACAGTCCAGTATGTACTCCAAATTATGTACACAGACTCCAACAACACAGCCGAATACGAGGCCCTTCTACATGGCTTCCGGATGGCAGTATCCATGGGCATTCAACGCCTAGAGGTACGCGGGGATTCGAACCTCGCGATATCCCAAATAAATGGCGACTTCGACACCAAGGACCCAAAAATGGTAGCTTACTGCAACGCCGTCCTAAAAATGTCAGCTCGGTTCGAAGGGCTGGAGTTTCACCATATAGCCCGAGAAAACAATCAAGCAGCGGATGTCCTGGCACGCATCGGAGCAAAACGTGATGCAGTCCCCACCAACATCTTTTTAGAAAGATTGTTCAAGCCATCCGTAGCATGGGAGGGGGAACCCACAAATAACAGCCTGGACCCAGCCGCACCACTTAACGCCGAACAATCTGACACAATTGGAGGCTCTGCCAATGAAATTACACCTTCAGCCCACGTAATAATGGCGATCATCGCCCCGTGGACAGAACCATTCCTAGCCTACCTTACTAGGCAGGAACTCCCGGAGGATCAAAACGAGGCCCGCTGCATCATGCAGCGATCTAAAGCCTATAGAGTCCATGAGGGAGAGCTTTATAAGAAAAGCACTACCGGAGTCCTTCAAAGGTGCATCTCCGAAGAGGAAGGGCAGAACCTTTTGGCTGAAATTCACGCCGGACTCGGTGGTCACCACGCCGCTGCTCGGTCCCTTGTTAGCAAGGCTTTCCGTACATGCTTTTATTGGCCGACGGCCCGGGCAGACGCTCAGGACTTAGTCCAACGATGCGCTGGTTGCCAACTTTTTGCCAACCAAAGCCATATGCCACCCACCGCACTCCAAACTATACCAATCACCTGGCCTTTTGCGGTCTGGGGGCTTGACATGGTCGGACCTCTTAAAGGCGGGACCGATAGAAAGAAATACTTACTGGTCATGGTGGATAAATTCACCAAATGGATAGAAGCCAAGCCTGTTAAAACGGCCGAATCCGGACCTGTGATAGACTTCATATCCGGGGTTGTACACCGTCATGGCGTCCCCCATAGCATCATAACTGATAACGGTACGAACTTTACCGCAGACGAGGTAAAACTCTGGTGCAAAAACATGGGCATCAAGCTCGATTATGCTTCTGTCTATCACCCACAAACCAACGGCCAGGTCGGACGTGCAAACAGTCTTATTATGAGCGGCATCAAACCCAGATTAGTGCGGTCCCTTAAGGAATCTAATACGCACTGGGTAGAGGAGCTCGACTCCGTACTCTGGGGACTGTGGACCACGCCAAATCGCACCACCGGATACACACCATTTTTTATGGTGTACGGCGCAGAGGCAGTTCTGCCCTGCGATATAATTCATTACTCACCTAGAGTGCGCATGTACGAAGAAAGAGAAGCCGAGCTCGACCGGCAGGACAACTTGGACGCCTTGGAGGAGGAGCGTGACGTGGCAAAAGCCCGTTCCACATTTTATCAATAGCAGGCCCGAAGATATGAAAGCAGAGAAGTACGGGCCAAAAACTACAATGTTGGCGAACTTGTTCTACGCCTGCCGGATAAGAAAAAGGACAAACTCAAGCCCAAGTGGGAAGGTCCATTTATAATCGACCAAGTCCTGAGTGGCGGGGCGTACCGCCTGCGAGATGCGTCGGATAACCGACTCGAGCCGAACCCGTGGTACGCCACCCGTCTTTGAAGATTCTATGCTTAGCGCTGGACTCTGTGTTCGTCTCCTTCCTCTATCCATTTTTTGTATTTTTCTGTCTTACATTTCTCTCCTTCCCCTATTTTCTTTTATAGCCCTTAAAGGCTTATCTAGTGTCGCGCCACTCGCGCTCATTAAACCTGGGGGCTTCTTTAACAGAAGCTTATTTATACGGGCTTCATGCCCAACACATGCGTCAAACTTCCACATGTACCTTTTTCTTCACCATTATATGCATCGATATGACTTAAGTTTTGGCCAAGCTGGGTTACCTGGCTCCTGTGCTTACCCCTACGTTCCCGATTGTTCGGCTAGGAGGTAAAGGGAGCACCTCTGCGATTGTTACTGCCGGGTCAGCCGGATGTGTACGTCAGACTGGGTGAAGCCGAAAGCTAGCATTCTTAAGGGAATATTCGGTCGGTGAGACAAAAGATGATCTTTTTACCCATTTTATGCGCCCCCAGATGCCTTTTTCTGCGTCCTTTTACGCAGTCCGGACATGCACTTTAGGGCATGCCTCCCAGCGAAAGGAACCCCTAACGGAACTATTCTCTCTGGAAGATGTTTCTTACTAACCATGTAATATAACATAACTAGTTGGGCGCTTGTCTGATAAAGCACTAATGACCCCTACGCCTGGTCTCCACACATACCACGGTTTTTATATAACTGCTATGGTATTCAGACACACTTCGGACCGTCAGGTCCCGAGGTTGAAGTGAAACGGTCGGCAACGACAAACGATCTACAATCCGGCTAGAAGGCATTACACATGTCAATTCAAAATTACATAGTCATTCTGACTGATTGTATTCCTCTTCTATACCATCTAACAGGCTGTCTAATTTACAGTCCTGCTGGGAATACTTCGCGGCCAACTCTACTTGGCCGTATACTAAGCTCACAGGGATCTCCTTCCGTCAGGCCCCACTGGTCCGACCTCAGCCATGTGGTTTGGGTCAGACTTTGTAAAACGGGTCTTCACCATGGCCCAGGATTCCCGAACGCCTTGTCGGCAGGCCGATATCTTCCACAAATGGAAGCGCCGCCGAGCTCCCTTCAGCTTCTCCGCAAGCTCTCCAAGGCCCTCGGGCACGGAGTGGGCAGGCCATAAGGCTCGGGCAACGCCTCGCATCGCCTGCCGAACTTGCTCGTGCAGTTGCATGAGTTCGGGAAGAAGGTCACCCGTAGAACCGGGCATCTCCTCTGCAGGACGACCTGTGAGCATACCTACAGACATTACTCTGTTAGTCGACTTCCTCGCCGAACTTTTTTCAAAGTTCGTTCAAGCACTTACTAAAAATGCCGCGTCGAAGCCACTGATTCTCCTTCATGGAGTCCAAAAGTTGGCCACGAACATCTTTAAGTTCGACGTCCAGCTTGGTGTTGGCATCCTGAAGATCATTCCTCTCTCGCCTCACCCTCGTCAGCATACTCTCACCGGCCTTTAGCTGGCGTAAGAGTTGTTGCTTGTCCGGATCAAGTCCGGCGCCATCTGCAATTTGATTTGTCAGATTTACACCCACACCGCACAATACTAATCTTTCGAAGTGTATTCTACCTGAGGGGGTCCCTTTGGGCTCCCCTGTTGCGGCTAGTGCGGCCTCTAGTTGGGCCTTGCACTTTTCCAGCTCCTGGGACAGTACAGTATTCTTCTTTGTAAGAACCTGCATATTAAATGATCCTTAAATCAGTTGCTCTAACTGTTTCAAGTCTCGGGGGCTACTGGCATATATATATATATATATATATATATATATATATATATATATATATATATATATATATATATAATTAACCAAAATTTTCTTACCCGTATGTCTTTCAAATACTGCTCCGTGGCTCTGGCTAAACCATTTTGAGCGGCACGGAGGTACGCATCTCCCGAATTAAAGGCATCTAAAGCCTCTCGGGAGAAACAAGCGTCGCGTAGAATTGTCCGGCGACGCCTGTGGTTCATGGCACTCTCCACTTCTGAATTTGTGGCGGACAGCCTATCCGCATCCTCTGTCGGAGGAACTTCCGGTGCACGCCTTGTACTCGCCTCCGCTTCCTGGCCATACGTTGGAGCCTGGCTGGTGGAGGCGCGATTGGCAACCTCTCCGGATGTAGTCGGTGAGGTCTCTTCGTCCTGAAGATAGCACGAGCATTAATATGCCATGATAGAATAACTCGAGGGAAGCAGAGGGTGCATTATACCTTTGCGCCGGCATTTCAGTCCGGAATGCATTCCTTTTCTCCCTACGGGGCTCTGCGGCCCCTCGTTGGCTGGCCGCCGTAGGTTCGGCTTCCTGCCTCGGAAATATCCCTTGCAAAACACGGTTGACGTCAGAAACACCGAAATACGCGAGAGTGGAATCCCTCTCAAGGGAATGGGACTCCGGTTTCCATCACCTGGGAGGCCGGGATTAACCCTGGGTAATCGGCCGTGATGGCTACCAAGGTATTGTCCTTGCTTAGCTGATAAAACACCCCGTCGATAAGCTCCACCGATATGTCCGGATCCTCTTCGAAGTCCGGATCGAGGGACCGTTCTGGGTCCTCGGGCTGTGGAGGGCGGCTGCTTATATTCTTTACCTCCTGTCGCAATTCCTGCAGTGAAGTTGTTAGACTACCTATCTAACCACGGGAGTATCAAACAGACAGGCAAGCGCAATTGTTCACTTACCCAACTTGGAGGATCGTACATACTAAATCTGGCCTGCGGGTTGACGCGGAGGAATTCCTCCTTTTCGCCCTTGTACAGAGAGGATAAGATCTTTTCGAGAGCAGCGGCTGAGTCCGGCCCTTTACGACCGTAACGGGCTGCACCCCCTGCATAATGCATGCGGCCATGACTCCAATCATGGTTAGTCCGGAATGAGCCAACAATCTTATTCGGCCCATCAGGTAAAGGACGTCTCTGTCGCTTTCTCTCTGAGAGCTCCGCGCACGCCAGCTCAAGCACTTCTTCAATGAAGCACTGTTGAACTCAGGGAGACCGACCCGAATAGGGTCCGGTAGCGGGACGTCGTCTATATAAAACCATTTCGAGGTCCAGTCCTCGGATGCTTCCTTTGGGGTTCCGGATAGGTATCCAGTCCCGGCGATGCGCCATACTTCGGCTCCGCCCACTTGGTATATGGACCCCTTTTGAGAATGGGGCACTAGGCAGAATAACCTCTTCCATAGCGTGAAATGAGCCTCAACGCCTAAAAATAGCTCGCAAAGGGCGACGAAACCCGCAATATGCAATACGGAGGCGGGCGTGAGACTGTGCAGCTGGAGGCCGTAGAACTCCAGAAGCCCACGGAGAAATGGATGAATTGGGAATCCCAATCCCCTTATTAGATAGGGGACGAGGCACACCCGCTCTCCTTTAGAGGGATTGGGGGTGCTCTCTGCTTGCTCTCCAACGTTATAGGTGGCGAGTCCGGCTCGGACCGGGACCATATAGGCCTGAGGGAGAAATCCCTTGGCCTGAAGCGACACTAGCTGGCTGTGCGGGATGGAGCACCTCTCCCAGTCTCTAGGTTTAGGGCTGGAAGGGCGAGAGGAGGAGCTGGGACGACTGGCCATGTTGGAATGGACCTTTGATGGAAGCGCTCTGATGATAACTCACGGAAGGGAAGAGATGTGGTTTGGACCTAAATCCCCATCCCGTTAAATAGGCGGCTCATTTATACGTCCAAGGGTGTAGTTGTAAAAAACGCACTGGCTTTTCGCATTCGTTTGACACGTGGAAGACGGCCATTATTGGACGTGGAAGCCGAGGAGCGCTACATTACAAAAATCGGACATTATTCCTACAGGTACACAAGATTTGGAGAAGAACCCGCCTTGCAATGCCGAACAATCTGCGCGCCGGACTCGTCATCATTGAAGCCTGGTTCGGGGGCTACTGAGGGAGTCCTGGATTAGGGGGTGTTCGGGTAGCCGGACTATACCTTCAGCCGGACTCCAGGACTATGAAGATACAAGATTGAAGACTTCGTCCTGTGTCCGGAGGGGACTTTCCTTGGCGTGGAAGGCAAGCTTGGTGATGCGGATATTCAAGATCTCCTACCATTGCAACCGACTCTATGTAACCCTAACCCTATTCAGTGTCTATATAAACCGGAGGGTTGTAGTCCGTAGGGGAGAATCAACTCCATACACAACAACCATACCATAGGCTAGCTTCTAGGGTTTAGCCTCCTTGATCTCGTGGTAGATCTACTCTTGTACTACCCATATCATCAATATTAATCAAGCAGGAGTAGGGTTTTACCTCCATCGAGAGGGCCCGAACCTGGGTAAAACAAAGTGTCCCTTGTCTCCTGTTACCATCCGGCCTAGACGCACAGTTCGGGACCCCCTACCCGAGATCTGCCGGTTTTGACACCGACACCCCACGAACTCCGATCCAGGAGAGCTTTGAGGGAGAGTTCCGTCAGCACGACGGTATGATGACGGTGATGATGATGCTACCGATGCAGGGCTTCGCCTAAGCACCGCTACGATATGACCGAGGTGGATTATGGTGGAGGGGGGCACCGCACACGGCTAAAAGATCAACTAATCAACCTGTGTGTCTATGGGGTGCCCCTTGCCTCAGTATATAAAGGAGGAGAGGAGGGGAGGCCGTCCGGCCCTAGAGGCACGCCCAAGTGTGGAGTCCTACTAGGACTCCAAGTCCTAGTAGGAGTCCACCAAGAGGAAGGGAGGGAGAAGGAAGGAGAGGGAGGAAAGGAGGAAAGAGGGGCCGGCCCCCTAGTCCAATTCGGTTTGGGCTAGGGGGGCCGCACGCCCTGCCTTGTCCTTCCTCTTCTCTTCCACCACTTGGCCCATGAGGCCCAATACTTCTTCCCCTGTATTCCCGTAACTCCTCGGTACTCCGAAAAATACCCGAATCACTCGGAACCTTTTCGATGTCCGAATATAGTCGTCCAATATATCGATCTTTATGCCTCGACCATTTCGAGACTCCTCGTGATGTCCCCGATTTCATCCGGGACTCCGAACTACCTTCGGTACATCAAAATAGATAAACTCATAATACCGATCGTCACCAAACGTTAAGCGTGCGGACCTTATGATGACCCACAAGTATAGGGGATCGCAATAGTTTTCGAGGGTAGAGTATTCAACCCAAATTTATTGATCCGACACAAGGGTAGCCAAAGAACATTCTCAAATATTAGCAACTGAGTTGTCAATTCAGCCACACCTGGATAACTTAATATCTGCAGCAAAGTATTTAGTAGCAAAGTAATAGGAAGTAGTGGTAACGGTAACAAAAGTATCGGTATCAAAAGTAATACTTTTGGTGTTTTTTAGTGATTGTAACAGTAGCAACGGAAAAGTAATGAAGCGAGAACCAATATAGGAAAAGCTCGTAGGCATTGGATCGATGATGGAGAATTATGCCGGATGAGGTTCATCATGTAACAATCATAACATAGGGTGACTGATACGT
Source organism: Triticum aestivum (assembly GCF_018294505.1). Lineage (NCBI taxonomy): Eukaryota > Viridiplantae > Streptophyta > Magnoliopsida > Poales > Poaceae > Triticum > Triticum aestivum. Next base: position 82,946,672 of record NC_057812.1, read on the forward strand.
CTCCAATGTATCTATAATTTTTGATTGCTCCATGCTATATTATCTATTGTTTTGGGCAATATTGAGCTTTATTATCCACTTTTATATTATTTTTGGGACTAACCTATTAACCGGAGGCCCAGCCCAGATTTGCTGTTTTTTGCCTATTTCACTGTTTCGAAGAAAAGGAATATCAAACGGAGTCGAAACGGAACGAAATCAACTGGAGAAGTTATTTTTGGAAGGAAAGCTACCGGATAAACTTGGACCCCACATCAGGAGCAAAGGGAGGTGCTCACGAGGGTGGGGGCACGCCCATCCCCCTAGGGCGCGCCCCCTGCCTCGTGGGGCCCCCGAAGCTCCACCGACGTACCTCCTACACCCATATATACCTACATAACCTAAAACTTTCAGAACAGAGAATAGATCGGGAGTTCCGCCGCCGCAAGCCTCTGTAGCCACCAAAAACCAATCGGGACCCTGTTCCGGCACCCTGCCGGAGGGGGGGAACCCTCACCGGTGGCCATCTTCATCATCCCAGCACTCTCCATGACGAGGAGGGAGTAGTTCACCCTCGGGGCTGAGGGTATGTACCAGTAGCTATGTGTTTGATCTCTCTCTCTCTCTCTCGCGCGCGTTCTTGATTTGGCACGATCTTGATGTATCGCGAGCTTTGCTATTATAGTTGGATCTTATGTTTCTTCTCCCCCTCTTCTCTCTTGTAATGGATTGAGTTTTCCCCTTGAAGTAATCTTATCGGATTGAGTCTTTAAAGATTTGAGAACACTTGATGTATGTCTTGCCGTGCGTATCTGTGGTGACAATGGGATATCACGTGATTCACTTGATGTATGTTTTGGTGATCAACTTGCGGGTTCCGCCCATGAACCTATGCATAGGGGTTGGCACATGTTTTCGTCGTGATTCTCCGGTAGAAACTTTGGGGCACTCTTTGAGGTTCTATGTGTTGGTTTGAATAGATGAATTGAGATTGTGTGATGCATATCGTATAATCATGCCCACGGATACTTGAGGTGACAATGGAGTATCTAGGTGACATTAGGGTTTTGGTTGATTTGTGTCTTAAGGTGTTATTCTAGTACAAACTCTAGGGCTGTTGTGACACTTATAGGAATAGCCCATACGGATTGATTTGGAAAGAATAACTTTGAGGTGGTTTCGTACCCTACCATAATCTCTTCGTTTGTTCTCTGCTATTAGTGACTTTGAAGTGACTCTTTGTTGCATGTTGAGGGATAGTTATATGATCCAATTATGTTATTATTGTTGAGAGAACTTGCACTAGTGAAAGTATGAACCCTAGGCCTTGTTTCCTAGCATTGCAATACCATTTACGCTCACTTTTACCGCTCGCTACCTTGCTGTTTTTTTATTTTCAGTTTACAAAAACCTATATCTACCATCTCTATTGCACTTGTATCACCATCTCTTCGCCGAACTAGTGCACCTATACAATTTACCATTGTATTGGGTGTGTTGGGGACACAAGAGACTCTTTGTTATTTGGTTGCAGGGTTGCTTGAGAGAGACCATCTTCATCCTACACCTCCAACAGATTGATAAACCTTAGGTCATCCACTTGAGGGAACTTTGCTACTGTCCTACAAACATGTGCACTTGCAGGCCCAACAACGTCTACAAGAAGAAGTTGTGTAGTAGACATCAGTGACACAGAACTAGCTCCAATTCATCAATTTAATGTAGGCATGTATTCCAAATATAGTCATACGTGCTTATGGAAAAGAACTTGCATGACATCTTTTGTCCTACCCTCCCGTGGCAGCGGGGTCCTAATGGAAACTAAGGGATATTAAGGCATCCTTTTAATAGAGAACCAAAACAAGGCATTAGCACATAGTGAATACATGAACTCCTCAAACGATGGTCATCACCGGGAGTGGTCCCGATTATTGTCACTTCGAGGTTGCTGGATCATAACACATAGTAGGTGACTATAGACTTGCAAGATAGGATCAAGAACACACATATATTCATGAAAACATAATAGGTTCAGATCTGAAATCATGGCACTCGGGCCCTAATGACAAGCATTAAGCATAGCAAAGTCATAGCAACATCAATCTCAGAACATAGTGGATACTAGGGATCAAACCCTAACAAAACTAACTTGATTACATGATAGATCTCATCCAACCCATCACCGTCCAGCAAGCCTACGATGGAATTACTCACGCACGGCGGTGAGCATCATGAAATTGGTGATGGAGGATGGTTGATGATGACGACGGCGACGAATCCCCCTCTCCGGAGCCCCGAACGGACTCCAGATCAGCCCTCCCGAGAGGTTTTAGGGCTTGGCGGCGGCTCCGTATCGTAAAACGCGATGATTTCTTCTCCTTGATTTTTTTCTCCCCGAAAGCAAATATATAGAGTTGGAGTTGGGGTCGAAGGAGCTCCAGGGGGCCCACGAGGTAGGGGGCGCGCCCCCACCCTCGTGGACATGGTGTGGGCCCCCTGGTCTTCATCTTTGGCAAAGATTTTTTATTATTTCCAAATAGACGTTCCGTGGAGTTTCAGGTCATTCCGAGAACTTTTGTTTCTGCACATAAATAACACCATGGAAAGTCTGCTGAAAACAGCGTCAGTCTGGGTTAGTTCCATCCAAATCATGCAAGTTAGAGTCCAAAACAAGGGCAAAAGTGTTTGGAAAAGTAGATACGACGGAGACGTATCAACTCCCCCAAGCTTAAACCATTGCTTGTCCTCAAGCAATTCAGTTGATAAACTGAAAGTGATAAAGAACAACTTTTACAAACTCTGATCGCTCTTGTTGTTGTAAATATGTAAAGTCAGCATTCAAGTTTTCGGCAAAGATCATGACTAACCACATCTGCAATAACTCTTAGGTCTCATGTTTACTCATATCAATAGCATAATCAACTAGCGAGTCATAATAATAAATCTCGGATGACAACACTTTCTCAAAACAATCATAATATGATATAACAAGATGGTATCTCGCTAGCCCTTTCTAAGACCGCAAAACATAAATGCAGACCACCTTTAAAGATCAAGGACTGACTAGACATTGTAATTCATGGTAAAAGAGATCCAATCATAGTCATACCCAATATAGATTAATAGTAATGAATGCAAATAACAGCTGCGCTCTCCAGCTAGTGCTTTTTAATAAGAGGGTGATGACTCAACATAAAAGTAAAAAAGATAGGCCCTTCGCAGATGGAAGCAGGGATTTGTAGAGGTGCCAGAGCTCGGTTTTGAAATAAAGATAAATAATATTTTGAGCGGCATACTTTCATTGTCAACATAACAACTAAGAGATGGCGATATCTTCCATGCTACACACATTATAGGCGGTTCCCAAACAGAATGGTAAAGTTTATACTCCCCCTCAACCAACAAGCATCAATCCATGACTTGCTCGAAACAACGAGTGTCTCCAACTAGCAACAGTCCCAGGGGGAGTTTTGTTTGCAATTATTTTGATTTAGTTTGCATAAAGCATGGGACTGTGCATCCGATGACCAGCCATTTTCTCGTGAGTGAGGAGCGGAGTACACTCCTCTTGAGAATAACCCGCCTAACATGGAAGATAAGGGCAGCCCTAGTTGATACATGAGCTATTCGATCATACAAAACAGAATGTTTATTTGAAGGCTTAGAGTTTGGCACATACAAATTTACTTGAAACGGCAGGTAGATACCGCATATAGGATGGTATGGTGGACTCATATGGCATAACTTTGGGGTTTAAGGGATTGGATGCACAAGCAGTATTCCCGCTTAGTACAAGTGAAGGCTAGCAAAAGACTGGGAAGTGACCAACTAGAGAGCGACAATAGTCATGAACATGCATTAAAATTAATAAATATTGGATACAAGCATGAGTAGGATATAATCCACCATGAACATAAATATCGTGAAGGCTATGTTGATTTTGTTTCAACTAAATGTGTGAACATGTGCCATGTCAAGTCACTTAAATCATTCAAAAGAGGATCCCACCCCATCATACCACATCACAACCATTTTAATAGCATGTTGGCATGCAAGGTAAACCATTATAACTCATAGCTAATCAAGCATGGCATAAGCAACTATGATCTCTAATTGTCATTGCAAACATGCTTATCCATAATAAGCTGAATCAGGAACGATGAACTCATCATATTTACAAAAACAAGAGAGGTCGAGTTCATACCAGCTTTTCTCATCTCAGTCAGTCCATCATATATCGTCATAATTGCCTTTCACTTGCACGACCGAACGATGTGAATAATAATAAGAGTGCACGTACATTGGACTAAACTGGAATCTGTGAGCATTCAATAAATAGGAGAAGACAAGGCAATATGGGATCTTGGTTAAATCAACAATAATGCATATAAGAGCCACTTCAACATTTTAATCATGGTCTTCTCCTATCGACCCCCAGAGAAAAGAAAAGAAATAAAACCTATTTACACGAGAAAGCTCCCAACAAGAAAAAGAAGAACGGGAAATATTTTTGGGTTTTCTTTTTAATTATTACTACTACAGCAAGAAAAGTAAACTAACTAAAAGCTATTACTAATTTTTTTGGTTCTTCTTAAAGTTTAACAAGCACACAAGAAGAAAGCAGGAAAAAGAAAATAAACTAGCATGGATATTACAGTGAAAGAGTATGAGCACCGACATTTAGCAATGAGTGTGTGAACATAAATGTAATGTCGGTGGGAAATACGTACTCCCCCAAGCTTAGGCTTTTGGCCTAAGTTGGTTCATTGCCAGGGATGGCCTGGAGGATACCCATAGGTGTAGCTGGGGTCGTACTGCGATGCAGCGGTTATCGCCTCCTGAGCTGCAGCGTGGCGGCGAGCTGCCTCCGCCCTCCTCTCGTACTCATCTGCCTCCTCTCTGGTAATAACATATCTTCCTTTTTCCTGATAATCAAAGAAGGCATGAGCAGGGAGAGTAATACGGACAACACGTCGTTTTTCAAAGATTAGTCGATACTGGAGAGGTGATTCATTCCTCTTGACAAACTGGTGGTAGACCATAGAATTATAGTCTAAATAAGTAGGAGGCAACTCCATATCATCCTCACGAACGTCCAGATCAAGAAAATTAGCTAAGCAGGTTGCATAAATTCCTCCAAAGAAATCTCCATTAAATCTATTATGATGCAACCTACGTGCAACAATGGCTCCCAAATTATAAGAGTGGTCTCCTAACATAGCACTCGTAAGAATACTGAGATCAGGCACACACATATGACATGCTTCATCTTTACCATTTATGCACCTACCTATGAAGATAGCAAAATAATGTATAGCAGGAAAATGAATGCTCCCTATGATAGCTTGTGCTATATCTCTAGATTCCCCCACAGTTATACTAGCAAGAAAGACTCTAAATTCAGATTTACGGGGATCATTAACACTACCCCATTGTGGAAGTTTGCAAGCAGAAGTAAAATCCTCTAAGTCCATGGTATAAGATTTTTCATAAAGATCAAACATGATCGTTGGAGAATTACCTGAAGATGAAAAATTCAAACCTCCTCACAAATGAACTAGTGAGATGATGGTACTGGGGGCATTTGTCTGCCTCAAAGCTCACAAGATCAGTGTTACGCAAATATGCGTTAAATTCTTCCTTGATTCCCGCTCGATCCATAAAATTTTCTGAAGGCCACTCACAAGGCCGCACTGGAGCGTCCCTTGGTGGCTCATCGTCAGCATCACGCATTGCAAGCCTGGGTCCTTACTTCCTTGATGAACCACCTTGGAATATTTTCCTAAGCATATTTCTTCCTCTGAAAAAATTTCTGAAATTTTTAGTAACATCAAACAAAAGTGAACCAACTTCAATAAAATTGATAGCAACTACTCCTACAAGTGCCTAGAGCCTATATCATGCATTAGAACTACTTGGAACCATATAAATTTGACATGAAAGCTCAAGAACATGGTCACCTAGGCAGCGCAAATTTGCAATGAATAAAGCACTAGAACAAAAACTAATTGGACCAATGGAGGATTCACATACCAAGGAACAATCTCCCCAAGTAGTTTTGTGAGAGGTGCTTTGAGCAAGGAGATCGAAAATCGTAGCAAAATGAGCTAGAACTCGTGCTTGAGCTGGATATTGGTGTTTGTGGGAGGAAGAAGGAGTGTATGGGTGCAGGAATAAGTGGAGGAGGGCCACCATGGGCCCACGAGGCAGGGGGCGCGCCCTGGGGGTAGGGCACGCCCTCCACCCTCGTGGCCAGGTGGTTGACCCCCCTGCTGTGTTCTCAGTTCCAGAAATCCTCAAATATTCTAGAAAAAATCATATTTCATTTTTAGGGCATTTGGAGAACTTTTATTTTCGGGGTATTTTTATATTGCACGGATAAATCAAAAAACAGACAGAAAAATACTATTTTTACTTTATTTCCACTAAATAACAGAAAGTAGAAAGAGGGTACAGAAGGTTGTGCCTCCTAGTTTCATCCATCTCATGCTCATCAAAAGGAATCCATTAACAAGGTTGATCAGGTCTTGTTAACAAACTCTTTCCGAATAACATGAAACCAGAGAAATTTCAAATAACACTATGTTACCTCAACGGGGATATGCACATCCCCAATAATAAGAATATCATATTTCTTCTTGACAGTAGGAAGAGGAAATTCAAAACCTCCAAAAATAATCGATGGAATTTTTCCAATAGAATTGATACTGTGGACTTGAGGTTGTTTCCTCGAAAAGTGTACCTTATGCTCATTACCATTAACATGAAAAGTGACATTTCCTTTGTTGCAATCAATAACAGCCCCTGCAGTATTCAAAAAAGGTCTTCCAAGAATAATAGACATACTATCGTCCTCGGGAATATCAAGAATAACAAAGTCCGTTAAAATAGTAACGTTTGCAACTACAACAGGCACATCCTCACAAATACCGACAGGTATAGCAGTTGATTTATCAGCCATTTGCAAAGATATTTCAGTAGGTGTCAACTTATTCAAATCAAGTATATGATATAAAGAGAGAGGCATAACACTAACACTGGCTCCAAGATCACATAAAGCAGTTTTAACAAAGTTTCTTTTAATGGAGCATGGTATAGTAGGTACTCCTGAATCTCCAAGTTTCTTTGGTATTCCACCCTTAAAAGTATAATTAGCAAGCATGGTGGAAATTTCAGCTTCCGATATCTTTCTCTTATTTGTGGCAATATCTTTCACATACTTAGCATAAGGATTCATTTTGACCATATCAGTTAATTGCATACGCAAAAATATAGGTCTAATCATCTCAGCAAAGCGCTCAAAATCATCATCATCCTTTTTCTTGGATGGTTTGTGTCGGGGATATACCCCGCGGTGTAAACCGCCAGAAGTATGACCCGTCCGGAGCTTGGCGACTCACGTGTAATCCACCCGGACTTGGCGGCTCATAGTAACCCGGCGGGCGGGTCAGATGGATGACAAGGCCCAAGGCCCAGAAGGCCGGCTCATGTTATTGTGGGCCGGCTTAAGAGGAAAGGGATGACGAATATTTCCTTTACGAGGAAGCAAGACCCGGACTTGTATTCAACTTGTAAGAAAAGATAGACTAGTCGAAGTCCTACTAAGACTCCACATGTAATCCGCCCTTCTAACTTATATAAGGAGGGGCAGGGCTCCCCAAGAGGGACAGGCAACAAGAAACAATATCTAGGGCTAGACACAAAGGGGGAGCCGACTTATACGGCGACTCCCTCATGAGCATAATGAGATCTAGCCACAAACAGCATGTAGGGTTATTACCGGATGATGTTTCCCGGGGCCCGAAGCTGTCTAAACCCTTGTCTTGTGTTGCGTCTCTCGATTCCGCTCAACCCCTCTCAAGCTACCACATAGATGTGTTGGCCTCGCGACTAAATCCTCACACTAAGGACATCTGCCGTGACAATTTCACGACAATTGGCGCCCACCGTGGGACTCGCGCGCGGTGGTGTTGAGTTCTTGGAGGGATTTCTCACAGGGATTAAGAAGCTCGCGATTCATCAGATGAAAAAAGAACCGGCAATATCCATGGTTTAGTGATTGGAGTTATAATTAGCTCTGGAGCTGACAGATACAAGATTGATCAGAGATGAAGAGATTTTAAGGTTTGTGCGTGCCGCCCCGCACATGGCTCGGCGACTCATCGAATCCGAAGACCAATCAATGTCTACTGCAGCAGCCGCAGGGCAGACCGAGACGACGTCTGGTCGGATTATTTGTTAGGCTACTTGCTGAATAAACAAAAACAACAAACAGCAACAGGAGCAACCCCCAAGAAAGATTGAATCATTGCTGCTGCTACAATCACGGAGATCACGGTCAAGTACTAGTGCTAGTTGCGTGTTTTACGAGGTCTGTTTTTAGAGTAGTACTACTGCTACTTCTAGCACATGAGCTCTAACCAGAACAAAGATCTAAATCATGTCCATCACGTGAAGACATCAGAGGAAGGTGCCAACGTACCATGATTAAAACCACTTACGAGTCGCCCCGCCTCGTCGCTGTTGAAAAAAAAATTAAGGGAAGGGCTTCTACAACTTGGAGGAGGACGTATGAGACGGACTCGGTTTCACCTCACTATTTCGACATGGGACGGTTCGCCTCAGATGGCCTCGCCCTCGCGGAGTCCCTAGGCCCAGCTCGCATCCGCCGCGGTTGACCCGGCCCTTCAAGAGCTAGAAACGGCCCGCGTCGGTACAGGTATCCTTGCTGCACGAGGTCAGCGGTCATCGGTGAATCAGCCAGAAGCCAATCGCACCAGGATCGCGTGTGTGTGTCTGTTGTACTACTACTACCTCAACCGAGGCACACGTCTCATCCCCCAAGGAAAAAGAAGAAAAAAAACCGTGAAGAAGCAATCAGAGTATTCAAAGTCGCTGCCTACGGACGTAATCAGGTGCACTCGTCTCCGTTAAATTGCTCTACGCATTAAATTTGCATTATAGAAAACATATGTGGTCTGCTCGTGCTATTTTATGCTCGCAGATCTATTCAGCTCAAGAGTTTTTGCTGGCGTTTTTTATTGCGTTGTTTCCAACGATCTTCCGAGTCGCCGCTTTGCTGGCCCTACAGCACTAAAACCACCGACTGCTATCACCAGATCCGCTCGTTCGCGGGTTCTACTCCGCTACGCTGGAACCGTCGCGTTTAAACCGCTGGTGTCAGGGGAACGCCAGCTTCAAGTCCTGAGGGAATCGGTGCCGCTGCTACTGTTTCCTGCAGTGGGGGCTAATTAAATCCAAAGAAACAAAGTGTTACTTGCAGATGAAGTCTGGTGCTGATTATTGTCTAATCCGGCCCGCAGAGATCTAAGGAATAAACCAACATGACTAGTGCTGGTACTTCGTATTGGGCTGATTTTCTTCGGAGATCAGTTTGCGTAAATTGGATGGAATACACATATGTGGAGACCAGCTACGCGCTAATGGTCACGCCCACATGCGTCCAAAAAATAAATCAAGTGTTATTTTCCTTATACATTTTCTTAGTATACTTTAATTACTCTGAGCATAACTACTCTGCTCTATGGTATTTTTTATATGCAGGAGAATTATTCATTACAAAGTGGCATTATACTGTGGAGATGGAGGCACGCCGACATCGTTCGGCACAGGTGGTTGTTGTTATTCAACAAACTCCCACACCGGCTTACAACGCCGTGGCCGTCTCTCGCGACCGCACCGGCTTATAACGTCACAGACGACTTGCCCGTCCACTCTCGCGGCCGGTTCACGCGTTCACACTGGCTTACAACGCGGAGGATAACTTGCCCGTCCGAACGGCTTACAACACCACGGTCGGTTCATCTGTCTATGCCGCCTCTGATGTTACGGTCGTCTTTACCGTCCGTCTCTCACGGCCTGGTCTACATCGACACACCAAGCCGCACTTGTCTGGACGAGCTGTTTATTGAGTATGAGCAAGTCACTACTTGGGAAGCCCGGTTTTCTTCCAACAAATTAGAGGCAAATTATCATATATTATCAGCCGCCGTCTGCACTAGATGGTTCAATGGGCAGGTGCACAAGTCGCCGCCACTACAGTTTGGTTAACTTCAAACAGCCAATTGGAAGGAACCATTGACCGAGTTGCTGACACGGCTCATACGGGATCATTTATAGCCCGCCACAGTCACCTCAACCTTTTATGGATTCACATCGCGCTATCAAACGCCAATGATGTATACCTTCTGCTATGGTCAAATATGGAGAATCTCAAGCCAACTCCTCGAGTCGTCTTGAGACTCGGGGGCTACAATGGTATGACTCGGCAAAATTAGCCGGTTTCAATGAATTCAAGAACTCCGGGTCATGGAAGGGAAAAATAACCCGGGCCCCGGAGATTACTGCTAGATCAATGAAAATTTAAAAGCCATCAGAAGATTTCCGGCTCAAAATAAGGACTCTGGTTTAAAATCCGGTTCAAGAGACATCTTTCTCCCATAAAGCACTGAAGCTCTCAAATCCGGTTCAAAATCTGGCTCAAGGTAAATTTGTCCCTCACAAATTTTTGAAGCTTTCAAATCCGGTTTAAAGTTCCAGTTCAAAAAGAATTAATCTCTCGCAAGTTCAAGTTCTAAGAAAATTAAAGGTTGCCAAAAAGAACTTGTTGTCATGATGCGCGGTTCAAACATAGGTATCCTGCCTTACGGCTTATCTTATTATGGTCACTTGGGGCCTTCCTGCTCATTGAGCATAGCTGTCGGTACCCTCTTGATCGGTGCAATGCTAATATATGGTCACTTGGGGGCTTCCTGTTCAAACATAGGTCGTATTCGAACCAAAGAGAACATAGCTGTCGGTACCCTCTTGATCAGCACAATGCCAAACTCACTAGGGGGCTTCTTGATCATATCTGAATCATAGCTTAACCTCTTTTGGGTTCGACGTGGATCGTATTCGAATCAGCGTCGTTAAACAACTCTCAAGGTCATTTGGGGGCTTCCTGTTCAAACATAGGTCGTATTTGAACCAAAGAGAACATAGCTGTCGGTACCCTCTTGATCGGCAATGCCAGAGCCACTGGGGGCTATATGATCGTATTCGAATCTTAGCTCAACCCCTTTGGGATGGTTCTCTGATCATATACGAATCAGAAGCCTTAAACTTTTTAAGTCTTTTTGCGAAAAAATTTGGGTTTGACTTGAGACCTTTTTTGGATTATATCTCAAATGTATATAAGTGTTTTATGCTTAACCCGGTTTGACTTTTGACTATAAGTTGCCAGCTTATGACAATCATCATCTATGTGGAAGCATTGGCTTCTAAGGATTGGGTTATCACCCTTACTGCACGGGTCATGTGAACCGGCAGTACAAATTCAATATCATAGTGGTTATATTTGAGATATTATGACCCACCCTGGCTTTGACGCTAAGTCGCCAGGGCATATGTTGTTTAAACTCTTTGCAGGATTTGCAGAAATATGACATATAAATGATTAAAGTTCAAGCTCATTACCAAAGTTGATGCTTCAAAATGATTATCCGTTCTGGATTTTTCTCAAAGGCTATAAGCCGCCGGGTTATAAAAATTCCGGCTTACAATGAAGGCGTATTAAATCGCCATCGGCCAAGAGCCGCCGGGTATTTAAAACTCTGGCTTTACTTATCAACAGATGAGGTATTCAAAGTCGCTTTGGCGCAATGGCTATTATTTTATTAATGGATATGATTTATTCTACAATGGAATGAATAGTCCCGAGTCGCTGCAGGCATACGACCCGGCACTTGGGGGCTACATTATTCAAATTGAGGTTACATCAAATATGCAAGTCTCATGTCGCTGCAAGTATGCACCATGACACTTGGGGGCTAATGCAAAGTCATTTTTGCTCACCTCATTGAAGACCCGACTCATCACATCGTAATGAGCCGGCCCTTGGGGGCTACCAATTGCTCCTGTCAACAGTTCAAGGTACACAAGTCTTAATCCATTATATTGAAGGATCCATTGCTCAGTTGGTAAAGCACAAAGCTCTTAACCTTGTGGACGTGGGTTCAAGCCCCATGGTGGAGATTACATCATATGATGTTATTATCAATGAATTATATACAAAGTCCCAGCTCAGTAATATCTTACTGAGCCGGCCCTTGGGGGCTACACGTTGCTGCTCCAGTTTACATGATAATATTTACAAAGTCCCTGCTCATTATTGCATAATGACCCGGCCCTTGGGGGCTACACTAGTTGAAGTTTTATAAGCATAAGGCAATTACAAGTCCCAGGTTGCTACAAGCATGACAACCCGGCACTTGGGGGCTACAGGTGATATACATATAAGGGGGGAAAATCTTCAAATTCTTAGTTTTGAGTAGGTCAGGTTGACCCGGTGTTTGCAACAATCATGATCCGGTGTCACCAATAATTATGACCTGGCGTCGGCAACAGTTATGACCCGGTGCTATCAATATTTACAAGCCGGCAATTTAGGAATTTATAACTAGCCAGCCTCTACATCTTTAAACCGGCGGATCACTAGATGAATCTTGAGTCCAATATGTTTATTAAGCCGGAGCTTTGGAAACCGACTCAAATGGATTATTTCTTATAATATTTCTCAACAAGAGACCAATGTCAGCAAATTGACTCTAAAGCTGGCCTGTTGACCCAGATTTCTCAAAGGAAGTATCTGGATCTTTTGCATTGGTAAAATTGGGACATATCTTCTAAGGAGATTTGCTATGATATCATGGATACATATCAAGGAAGAAATGTCAAGGACTTAAGGATGATCAGGTGCCGGCTTACAAGAATATTTAACCCGGAGTACAACCTATCAAATGTGTTCTTGTGTTTATATTGTAGATCAGTTTAACATGGATAAAATCCAAATTAAACTGGGGGCTAATGTCGGGGATATACCCGCCGGTGTAAACCACCAGAAGTATGACCCGCCCGGAGCTTGGTGATTCATGGGTAATCCTCTCGGACTTGGCAGCTCATAGTAACCCGGCGGGCGGGTCAGATGGATGACAAGGCCCAAGGCCCAGAAGGCCGGCTCATGTTATTGTGGGCCGGCTTAAGAGGAAAGGGATGACGAATATTTCCTTTACGAGGAAGCAAGACCCGGACTTGTATTCAACTTGTAAGAAAAGATAGACTAGTCCTAGTCCTACTAGGACTCCACATGTAATCTGCCCCTCTAACTTATATAAGGAGGGGCAGGGCTCCCCAAGAGGGACAGGCAACAAGAAACAATATCTAGGGCTAGACACAAAGGGGGAGCCGGCTTATACAGCGACTCCCTCATGAGCATAATGAGATCTAGCCACAAACAGCATGTAGGGTTATTACCGGATGATGTTTCCCGAGGCCCGAAGCTGTCTAAACCCTTATCTTCTGTTGCGTATCTCGATTCCGCTCAACCCCTCTCAAGCTACCACATAGATGTGTTGGCCTCGTGACAAAGTCCTCACACTAAGGACATCTGCCTTGACAATTCCACGACAGTTTGGGAGGAAAAGGCATGGGTTTTAGAACCCAAGGTTCCTTTTCTTTACCATGTTTCCTAGCAACAAAATCTCTCTTATCATAATGTTGATTCTTTGATTGTGGGTTATCAAGATCAACAGCAGGTTCAATTTCTACATCATTATCATTACTAGGTTGATCATCATCATGAACATCATCATTAATATTTTCACTAGGTTCATGTTCATTACCAGATTGTGTTTCAACATCAAAAATAGAGATATCATTTGGATTCTCAGGTGGTTCGGCAATAGGTTCACTAGAAGCATGCAAAGTCCTATCATTTTTCTTTTTATTCTTTTTAGAAGGACTAGGTGCATCAATATTATTTCTCTGAGAATCTTGCTCAATTCTCTTAGGGTGGCCTTCAGGATACAAGGGTTCCTGAGTCATTCTACCAGTTCTAGTAGCCACTCTAACAGCATAATCATTTTTCTTACTATTCATTTCATTGAGCAAATCATTTTGAGCCTTAAGTACTTGATCTACTTGAGTGGTAACCATAGAATCATGTTTAGTAATGACTTTAAGTTCACCTCCAACATCAGCCATGTAATTACCCAAGTGTTTAAGCATATCGGAATTGTATTTCAATTGTCTACCAAAATAAGCATTGAAGTTTTCTTGTTTGACAATAAAATTATCAAACTCTTCTAAGCATTGTCTACCAGACTTATAGTGAGGAATATCACCTTCATCAAATCTATAGAGAGAATTTACCTTTACTACCTATGTCGGGTTATCAAGACCATGAGATTCTTTAATAGGTAATGGATTAAGATCATATGTTTCTTCAACAGGCGGTAAATTAAGACCATGTATTTCTTCAATAGGAGGTAAATTCTTAACATCTTCAGCTTTAATACCTTTTTCTTTCATAGATTTCTTTGCCTCTTGCATATCTTCAGGACTGAGAAATAGAACACCTCTCTTCTTCGGAGTTGGTATAGGAATAGGCTTAGGAATTGGCTCAGGAGCTGGCTTTGGAAGTGTCCAATTATTTTCATTTGTCAACATATTATTCAATAGAATTTCAGCTTCATCCGGTGTTCTTTCCCTGAAAACAGAACCAGCACAACTATCCAGGTAATCTCTAGAAGCATCGGTTAGTCCATTATAAAAGATATAAAGTATTTCATTTTTCTTAAGAGGATGATCAGGCAAAGAATTAAGTAACTTGAGAAGCCTCCCCCAAGCTTGTGGGAGACTCTCTTCTTCAATTTGCACAAAGTTGTATATTTCCCTCAAGGTAGCTTGTTTCTTATGAGCAGGGAGATATTTAGCAAAGAAGTAATAAATCATATCCTGGGGACTACGCACACAACCAGGATCAAGAGAATTAAACCATATCTTAACATCACCCTTTCATGAGAACAGAAATATTTTAAGGATATAAAAGTAGCGAGATCTCTCATCATTAGTGAACAGGGTGGCTATATCATTTAATTTAGTAAGATGTGCCACAACAGTTTTAGATTCATAGCCATGAAAAGGATCAGATTCAACCAAAGTAATTATATCAGGATAAACAAAAAATTCATAATCCTTATCGACAACACAAATAGGTGAAGTAGCAAAAGCAGGGTCAGGCCTCATTCTATCATTAAGAGATTGCTTATTCCATTCAGCTAATAATTTCTTGAGCTCATAACTATCTTTGCAAGCTAAAATAGTTGCAGAAGCTTCTTTATCAAAAACATAACCCTCAGGAATAACAGGCAAGTCTTCATCATCAATTTCATTAATACAATTAATTTCAATTATTTCTTTCTCTCTACCCCTAGCAATTTGTTCATCAAGAAATTCACTAAGGGGCACAGTACGTAGTATCAAGCATAGAAGTAGTTTCATCAAAAGTATCATGCATAGAAGAAGTGGCATCATCAATAACATGCGACATATCAGAACGAATAGTAGAAGTAGGTTTAGGTGTCGCAAGCTTACTCAAAACAGAAGGTGAATCAAGTGCAAAGCTAGATGGCAGTTCCTTACCTCCCCTCGTAGTTGAGGGATAAATTGTTGTCTTAGCATCTTTCAAGTTCTTCATAATGACCAGCAGATATAAATCCCAAGTTACTCAAAGAATAGATTTATGCTCCCCGGCAACGGCGCCAGAAAATAGTCTTGATGACCCACAAGTATAGGGGATCGCAATAGTTTTCGAGGGTAGAGTATTCAACCCAAATTTATTGATCCGACACAAGGGTAGCCAAAGAATATTCTCAAATATTAGCAACTGAGTTGTCAATTCAGCCACAGCTGGATAACTTAATATCTGCAGCAAAGTATTTAGTAGCAAAGTAATAGGATAGTAGTGGTAACGGTAACAAAAGTATCGGTAGCAAAAGTAATATTTTTGGTGTTTTGTAGTGATTGTAACAGTAGCAACGGAAAAGTAAATAAGCGAGAACCAATATAGGAAAAGCTCGTAGGCATTGGATCGGTGATGGAGAATTATGCCGGATGCGGTTCATCATGTAACAATCATAACATAGGGTGACACGAAACTAGCTCCAATTCATCAATGTAATGTAGGCATGTATTCCGAATATAGTCATACATGCTTATGGAAAATAACTTGCATGACATCTTTTGTCCTACCCTCCGGTGGCAGCGGGGTCCTAATGGAAACTAAGGCATATTAAGGCCTCCTTTTAATAGAGAACCGGAACAAAGCATTAGCACATAGTGAATACATGAACTCCTCAAACTATGGTCATCACTGGGAGTGGTCCCGATTATTGTCACTTCGGGGTTGCCGGATCATAACACATAGTAGGTGACTATAGACTTGCAAGATAGGATCAAGAACACACATATATTCATGAAAACATAATAGGTTCAGATCTGAAATCATGGCACTCGGGCCCTAGTGACAAGCATTAAGCATAGCAAAGTCATAGCAACATCAATCTAAGAACATAGTGGATACTAGGGATCAAACCCTAAGAAGGCTAACTCGATTACATGATACATCTCATCCAACCCATCACCGTCCAGCAAGCCTACGATGGAATTACTCATGCACGGCGGTGAGCATCATGAAATTGGTGATGGAGGATGGTTGATGATGACAATGGCGACAAATCCCCCTCTCCGGAGCCCCGAATAGACTCCAGATCAGCCCTCCCGAGAGGTTTTAGGGCTTGGTGGTGGCTCCGTATCGTAAAATGTGATGATTTCTTATCCTTGAGTTTTTTCTCCCTGAAAGCAAATATATAGAGTTGGAGTTGGCATCAGAGGAGCTCCAGGGGGCCCATGAGGTAGGGGGAGGGCGCGCCCCCACCCTCGTGGACAGGGTGTGTGCCCCCTGGTCTTCATCTTTGGCAAGGATTTTTTATTATTTCCAAATAGACGTTCCGTGGAGTTTCAGGTCATTCCGAGAACTTTTGTTTCTGCACATAAATAACACCATGGAAAGTCTCCTGAAAACAGCGTTAGTCCGGGTTAGTTCCATTCAAATCATTTAAGTTAGGGTCCAAAACAAGGGCAAAAGTGTTTGGAAAAGTAGATACGACGGAGACGTATCACCCTACGGGTTCGAGAACTATGTAGACATGACTGAGACACATTTCCGGTCAATAACCAATAGTGGAACCTGGATGCTCATATTGGCTCCCACATATTCTAGGAATATCTTTATAGGTCAAACCGCATAACAACATACGGTGTTCCCTTTTGTCATCGATATGTTACTTGCCCGAGATTCGATCGTCGGTATCTCAATACCTAGTTCAATCTCGTTACCAGCAAGTCTCTTTACTCGTTCCATAATGCATCATCCCGCAACTAACTCATTAGTCACATTGCTTGACAGGCTTATAGTGATGTGCATTACCGAGAGGGTCCAGAGATACCTCTCCGACAATCGGAGTGACAAATCCTAATCTCGATCTATGCCAACTCAACAAACACCATCGGAGACACCTATAGAGCACCTTTATAATCACCCAGTTACGTTGTGACGTTTGGTAGCACACAAAGTGTTCCTCCGGTATTCGGGAGTTGCATAATCTCATAATCATAGGAACATGTATAAGTCATGAAGAAAGAAATAGCAATATACTAAATGATCAAATGCTAAGCTAACGGAATGGGTCAAGTCAATCACATCATTCTCTAATGATGTGATCCCATTAATCAAATGACAACTCATGTCTATGGCTAGGAAACTTAACCATCTTTGATTCAATGAGCTAGTCAAGTAGAGGCATACTAGTGACACTCTGTTTTGTTTATGTATCCACACATGTACTAAGTTTCCGGTTAATACAATTCTAGCATGAATAATAAACATTTATCATGATATAAGGAAATATAAATAACAACTTTATTATTGCCTCTAGGGCATATTTCCTTCAGTCTGCCACTTGCACTAGAGTCAATAATCTAGTTCACATCGCCATGTGATTTAACACCAATAGTTCACATCACCATGTGAGTAATATCCATAGTTCACATCGCCATGTGGCCAACACTCAAAGGGTTTACTAGAGTCAGTAATCTAGTTCACGTCGCCATGTGATTAACACCCAAAGAGTACTAAGGTGTGATCATGTTTTGCTTGTGAGAGAAGTTTAGTCACTGGGTCTGCCAAATTCGGATCGGTATGTATTTTGCAAATTTCTATGTCTACAATGCTCTGCGCGGAGCTACTTTAGCTAATTGCTTCCACTTTCAATATGTATCCAGATTGAGACTTAGAGTCATCTGGATTAGTGTCAAAACTTGCATCGACGTAACCCTTTACGACGAACCTTTTGTCACCTCCATAATCGAGAAACATATCCTTATTCCACTAAGGATAATTTTGACCGTTGTTCAGTGATCTACTCGTAGATCACTATTGTACTCCCTTGCCAAACTCAGTGTAGGGTATACAATAGATCTGGTACATAGCATGGCATACTTTATAGAACCTATGGCAGAAGCATAGGGAATGACTTTCATTCTCTTTCTGTCTTCTACCGTGGTCGGGATTTGAGTCTTACTCAAATTCACACCTTGTAACACAGGCAAGAACTCTTTCTTTGACTGTTCCATTTTGAACTACTTCAAAATCTTGTCAAGGTATGTACTCATTGAAAAACAACTTATCAAGTGTCTTGATCTATCTCTATAGATCTTGATGCTCAATATGTAAGCAGCTTCACCGAGGTCTTTCTTTGAGAAACTCCTTTCAAATACTTCTTTATGATTTCCAGAAAATTCTACATTATTTCCGATCAACAATATGTCATTCACATATATTTGTCAGAAATGTTGTAGTGCTCCCACTCACTTTCTTGTAAATGCAGGCTTCACCGCAAGTCTGTATAAAACTATATGCTTTGATCAACTCATCAAAGCGTATATTCCAACTCCGAGATGCTTGCACCAGTCCATAGATGGATCGCTGGAGCTTGCACATTTTGTTAGCACCTTTAGGATCGACAAAACCTTCTGGTTGCATCATATACAACTCTTCTTTAAGAAATCCATTAAGGAATGTAGTTTTGACATCCATTTGCCAGATTTCATAAAATGTGGCAATTTGCTAACATGATTTGGACAGACTTAAGCATCGCTACGAGTGAGAAAATCTCATCGTAGTCAACACCTTGAACTTTGTCAAACCTTTTTCGACAAGTCTATCTTTGTAGATAGTAACACTACTATCAGCGTTCGTCTTCCTCTTGAAGATCCATTTATTTTCTATGGCTTGCCGATCATCGAGCAAGTCAACCAAAGTCCACATTTTGTTCTCATACATGGATCCTATCTCAGATTTCATGGCCTCAAGCCATTTCGCGGAATCTGGGCTCATCATCGCTTCCTCGTAGTTTGTAGGTTGGTCATGGTCAAGTAATATGACCTCCAGAACAGGATTATCATACCACTCTGGTGCGGATCTCACTCTGGTTGACCTACGAGGTTCGGTAGTAACTTGATCTGAAGTTACATGATCATCATCATTAGCTTCCTCACTAATTGGTGTAGTAGTCATAGGAACAGATTTCTGTGATGAACTACTTTCCAATAAGGGAGCAGGTTCAGTTACCTCATCAAGTTCTACATTCCTCCCACTCACTTCTTTCGAGAGAAACTCCTTCTCTAGAAAGGATCCATTCTTAGCAACGAATGTCTTGCCTTCGGATCTGTGATAGAAGGTGTACCCAACTGTCTCCTTTGGGTATCCTATGAAGACACATTTCTCCGATTTGGGTTTGAGCTTATCAGGATGAAACTTTTTCACATAAGAATCGCAACCCCGAACTTTAAGAAACGACAACTTTGGTTTCTTGCCAAACCACAGTTCATATGGTATTGTCTCAACGGATTTATATGGTGCCCTATTTAACGTGAATGCAGCTGTCAATGCATAACCCCAAAATGATAGTGGTAAATCGGTAAGAAACATCATACATTGCACTATATCCAATAAAGTACGGTTATGACGTTCGGACACACCATTATGTTGTGGTGTTCTAGGTGGCACAAATTTGTGAAACTATTCCACATTGTTTTAATTAAAGACCAAACTCGTAACTCAAATATTCGTCTCCGCGATCAGATCGTAGAAACTTTATTTTCTTGTCACGATGATTTCCCACTTCACTCTGAAATTCTTTGAACTTTTCAAATGTTTCAGACTTTTGTTTCATCAAGTAGATATACCCATATCTGCTCAAATCATCTGTGAAGGTGAGAAAATAACGATACCCGCCGCAAGCCTCAACATTTATCGGACCACATACATCAGTATGTATGATTTCCAACAAATTTGTTGCTCGCTCCATTGTTCCAGAGAACGGCATTTTAGTCATCTTGCCCATGAGGCATGGTTCCCAAGTACCAAGTGATTCCAAAAGTCCATCAGAATGGATTTTCTTCATGCGCTTTACACCAATATGACCTAAACGGCAGTGCCACAAATAAGTCACACTATCATTATCAACTCTGCATCTTTTGGCTTCAATATTATCAATATGTGTGTCACTACAATCGAGATCCAACAAACTATTTTCATTGGGTGTATGACCATAGAAGGTTTTATTCGTGTAAACAGAACAACAATTGTTCTGTAACTTAAATGAATAACCGTATTGCAATAAACATGATCAAATCATATTCATGCTCAACGCAAACACCAAATAACACTTATTTAGGTTCAACACTAATCCCGAAAGTATAGGGAGTGTGCGATGATGATCATATCAATCTTGGAACTACTTCCAACACACATTGTCACCTCGCCCTTAACTAGTTTTTGTTCATTCTGCAACTCCCGTTTCGAGTTACTACTCTTAGCAACTAAATCAGTATCAAATGCCGAGGGGTTGCTATACACACTAGCAAAGTAAACATCAATAACATGTATATCCAATATACATTTGTTCACTTTGCCATCCTTGTTATCCACCAAGTATCTAGGGCAGTTCCACTTCCAGTGACCATTTCCTTTGCAGTAGAAGCACTCAGTTTCAGGCTTAAGTCTAGCTTTGGGTTTCTTCACGGGAGTGATGATACGTCTCCAACGTATCTATAATTTTGATTGCTCCATGCTATATTATCTACTGTTTTGGACTATATTGGGCTTTATTTTCCACTTTTATATTATTTTTGGGACTAACCTATTAACCGGAGGCCCAGCCATTTTTTGCCTATTTCAGTGTTTCAAAGAAATGGAATATCAAACGGAGTCCAAACAGAATAATCCTTTCTGGAACGTGATTTTCTTCCCGAATATGACCCACGAGATTTGGACCCTACGCCAAGGAAGCTTCAAGGTGGGCACGAGGTAGGGGGCGCGCTCTACACCCCCAGGCGCGCCCCCCACCCTCATGGGCCCACCGAAGCTCCACCGACGTACTTCTTCCTCCTATATATATCCACGTACCCCCAAAAGATCAGAACAGGATCCAAAAACCTAATTCCACCGCAGCAACTTTCTGTATCCACGAGATCCCATCTTGGGGCCTGTTCCGGAGCTCCGCCGGAAAGGGCCGTCATCACGGAGGGCTTCTACATCATCATAGCCTCTCCGATGAAGTGTGAGTAGCTTACCTCAGACCTTCGGGTCCATAGTTATTAGCTAGATGGCTTCTTCTCTCATTTTGGATCTCAATACAATGTTCTCCCCCTCTCTTGTGGAGATCTATACGATGTAATCTTCTTATTTTTGCGGTGTTTTTGTTGAGACCGATGAATTGTGGGTTTATGATCAAGTCTATCTATGAACAATATTTGAATCTTCTCTGAATTCTTTTATGTATGATTGCTTATCTTTGCAAGTCTCTTTGAATTATCCATTTGGTTTGGCCAACTAGATTGGTAGTTCTTGCCATGGGAGAAGTGCTTAGCTTTGGGTTCGATCTTGCGGTGTCCTTTCCCAGTGACAGAAGGGGCAGCAAGGCACGTATTGTATCGTTGCCATCGAGGATAACAAGATGGGGTATATTTCATATTGCATGAACTTATCTCTCTACATCATGTCATCTTGCTTAAAGCGTTACTCTGTTTTTAACTTAATACTCTAGAAGCATGCTAGATAGCGGTCGATGAGTGGAGTAATAGTAGTAGATGTAGAATCGTTTCGATCTACTTGTCACGGACGTGATGCCTATATACATGATCATGCCTAGATATTCTCATAACTATGCTCAATTCTGTCAGTTGCTCAACAGTAATTTGTTCACCCACCGTAGAATACTTATTCTCATGAGAGAAGCCACTAGTGAAACCTATGGCCCCCGGGTCTATTCTCATCATATCAGTCTCCATCACTTTAATCTTGCTTTGCTTTTTTACTTTGCCTTTTACTTTTCACTTTGCATCTTTATACCAAAAATATTATCTCTATCAGATCTCACTCTCGTAAGTGACCGTGAAGGGATTGACAACCCCTAATCGCGTTGGTTGCGAGTAGCTATCGTTTTGTGCAGGTACGAGGGACTTGAGCGTGGCCTCCTACTGGATTGATACCTTGGTTCTCAAAAACTGAGGGAAGTACTTACGCTACTTTGCTGCATCATCCTCTCCTCTTCGGCGAAAACAAACGCAAGCTCAAGAGGTAGCAAGTGACAACGTGCTTGTCATTCCTCTTGAAGTTCCCTTTCTATCCCTTTGCCCTTTTCTTGAAACTAGTGGTCTTGTCAACCATCAACACTTGATGCTTTTCTTGATTTCTACCTTCGTCGATTTCTGCATCACGAAGAGCTTGGGAATCGTTTCCGTTATCCCTTGCATATTATAGTTCATCACAAAGTTCTAGTAACTTGGTGATAGTGACTAGAGAACTCTGTCAATCACTATCTTATCTGGAAGATTAACTCCCACTTGATTCAAGTGATTGTAGTACTCGGACATTCTGAGCACATGCTCACTAGCTGAGCTATTCTCCTCCATCTTGTAGGCAAAGTACTTGTTAAAGGTCTCATACCTTTCGACATGGGCATGAGTCTGAAATACTAATTTCAACTCTTGGAATCATCTCATATGCTCTGTGGCATTTCAAAAACGTCTTTGAAGCCCCGATTCTAAGCTGTAAAGCATGGTGCACTAAACTATCAAGTAGTCATCATATCGAGCTTGCCAAACGTTCATAACGTGTGCATTTGCTCCTGCAATCGGTCTGTCACCTAACGGTGCATCAAGGACATAATTCTTCTGTGCAGCAATGAGGATAATCCTCAGATCACGGATCCAATCCGCATCATTGCTACTAACATCTTTCAACTTAGTTTTCTCTAGGAACATATCAAAAATAAAACAGGGGAGCTAAACGCGGGCTATTGATCTACAACATAGTTATACTAATACTACCAGGACTAAGTTCATGATAAATTAAAGTTCAATTAATCATATTACTTAAGAACTCCCACTTAGATAGACATCCCTCTAATCATCTAAGTGATCACGTGATCCATATCAACTAAACCATGTCCGATCACCACGTGAGATGGAGTAGTTTTCAATGGTGAACATCACAATGTTGATCATATCTTCTATATGATTCACGCTCGACCTTTCGGTCTCCAGTGTTCCGAGGCCATATCTGCATATGCTAGGCTCGTCAAGTTTAACCCGAGTATTCTGCGTGTGCAAAACTGGCTTGCACCCATTGTATGTGAACGTAGAGCTTATCACACCCGATCATCACGTGGTGTCTCAGCATGAAGAACTGTCACAACGACGCATACTCAGGGAGAACACTTGTACCTTGAAATTTAGTGAGAGATCATCTTATAATGCTACCGTCGAACTAATAATAATAAGATGCATAAAGGATAAACATCACATGCAATCAATATAAGTGATATGATATGGCCATTATAATCTTGTGCCTTTGATCTCCATCTCCAAAGCACTGCCATGATCACCATCGTCACCGGCGCGACACCTTGATCTCCATCGTAGCATCCTTGTCGTCTCGCCAACTATTGCTTCTACGACTATCGCTACCGCTTAGTGATAAAGTAAAGCAATTACATGGTGCTTGCATTTCATACAATAAAGCAACAACCATATGGCTCCTGCCAGTTGCCGATAACTCGGTTACAAAACATGATCATCTCATACAATAAAATTTAGCATCATGTCTTGACCATATCACATCACAACATGCCCTGCAAAAACAAGTTAGACATCCTCTACTTTGTTGTTGCAAATTTTACGTGGCTGCTACGGGCTGAGCAAGAACCGTTCTTACCTACGCATCAAAACCACAACGATATTTCGTCAAGTATGTGTTGTTTTAACCTTCACAAGGACCGGGCGTAGCCACACTCGATTCAACTAAAGTTGGAGAAACTGACACCCGCCAGCCACCTATGTGCGAAGCACGTCGGTAGAACCAGTCTCGCGTAAGCGTATGCATAATGTCGGTCTGGGCCGCTTCATCCAACAATACCGCCGAATCAAAGTATGACATGCTGGTAAGGATCATGACTTGTATGGCCGACAACTCACTTGTGTTCTACTTGTGCATATAACATCTACGCATAAACCTGACTCGGATGCCGCTGTTGGGGAACATAGTAATTTCAAAATTTTCCTACGCACACGCAAGATCATGGTGATGCATAGCAACGAGAGGGGAGAGTGTTGTCCACGTACCCTCGTAGACCGAAAGCAAAAGCATTAGAACAACGCGGTTGATGTAGTCGTACGTCTTCACGATCCGACCGATCCAAGTACCGAACATACGGCACCTCCGAGTTCAGCACACGTTCAGCTCGATGACATCCCACGAACTCCGATCCAGCAGAGCTTCATGGAAGAGTTCCGTTAGCACGACGGCGTGATGACGGTGATAATGATGCTACCGACGCAGGGCTTCGCCTAAGCACCGCTACGATATGACCAAGGTGGATTATGGTGGAGGGGGGCACCGCACACGGCTAAAAGATCAACTGATCAACCTGTGTGTCTATGGGGTGCCCCTTGCTTCAGTATATAAAGGAGGAGAGGAGGGGAGGCCGGCCGGCCCTAGAGGCGCGCCCAAGTGTGGAGTCCTACTAGCACTCCAAGTCCTAGTAGGAGTCCACCAAAAGGGAGGGAGGGAGAAGGAAGGAGAGGGAGGAAAGGAGGAAAGGGGGGCCGGCCCCCTAGTCCAATTCGGTTTGGGCTAGGGGGCCGCACGCCCTGCCTTGTCCTGCCTCCTCTCTTCCACCACTTGGCCCATGAGGCCCAATACTTCTTCCCCCGTATTCCCGTAACTCCCCGATACTCCGAAAAATACCCGAATCACCCGGAACCTTTCCGATGTCCGAATATAGTCGTTCAATATATCGATCTTTACGTATCGACCATTTC